>NC_080671.1:244989202-245289202 GCF_030247195.1 Topomyia yanbarensis | reverse complement strand
TGAACCAAAAAAAAGTTGACAAATCTAAGAGACATATCACAGCTAAATAATGATAATAAGAGTGTGCTTGCTGAATTCCTAGAAACGCCTGAAACACTCACAGGAACATCACGATTCAAGCGACGTAGTCCTGCTGTTTTAACATTGTGCCGAACAATTGAATACCACAAGGTGTAAACTGATGAAAAAAGGAAAGTAAAGGAAGAAAACCAAAGAAAAACTGAGCTTAGAAAGAATAACAAGAAACAACCCCGTAAACAAAAGAATTAAAAATTAATATTTAGTACAAGAAGATTCCTGACGAACTTTGAACCTTGATTTATCATACACTTGAGGATGTTACTCCATAATACTGCTACAGATTAATTGGTCGGTGTTAAGTCAGACCGGTCTAAGTCGCAAAACATCAAAAAATGAGATAATGATAGCACTGGATAAAGAATTTCGTCAGCTACATTCGACTTTTGCCAGATTTGAAATATGTAACAATAAACAAAAATTATGGCCAAAATTAATTTCCAAACATAATGTAAAAGATGCTGCGATTCAAACCTTAAACTCTGTTGGTTGGCGATTCGTGAGTTGAGCCTTTACACAACCAATCCACCAGACTAATCCTGACTGCACTACCAGTTCCCACGGATAGCAGTGGTGACCTTTACTAACCTTCACCTATTCCAGTAGTCGATCCGAAAAAGCAATAAATCTGCCGATTTGAATTTGCTGCTCCGTTTATTCCGGGAAAACTTAAGTCCACAACTGTAGCACGTATTTCAGGCTTCCCAAATGAAGGTTCTTTTCACACCAAGTAAAATTTTCCACATTTCCGAAAAATCCTCCAAAACACAAAGTTTTTATTCGCGTTAATAAAATTTATTGGACTGCGCGCGCGTATGGTCTATACCTTTATTGTACGGCGGTCTGATGACTACTAACTGTCCAGTAATGTTTTATCTTACATCTCCTCCTCTCTATCGTTCTGCTTTTTATCTATTATTACGCTATCGGGCTGCAAGTGTTTTAGTGATAAGGAAATAGAGGTGCTCAAAATGTACTCTAGTATAACAGTTTAGATGACATTCGCGCACAACGTTTTACTCGTAGCTTAGAATTAATTAGATTTTAAATTTAAAATTCCCTATACCCAAGGATAGGAAGAATCGCATCGTTTTACTCTCACTCAAGGCTCATGCGCACTCACCTACCTCCGATGCTTTATTCTGTTTTTCTTGTTTATGAGTGTGCATCTTTTGAGCGCCCGATCGGCCAAAGCCAAGTGAATATGGTATCTCACATGTTCGTATTTTTTCTCTCTTACGCTCACCTTGGATCGCTGCGATTTAGATTTTTTCCGATACATGTTCGGAATTATATCCGAACAATGATGAGCGGATCCGTTCGGCAATACGATTCTTCCTCAAAAATTTGGATCGCGATCTATGTTCGCCTAAACCGAAAATCGATTCAATTCCCACCGAATGCGAGCGGGATCGGTGCTTGCGATTGTTTGCATTGACGCTGCTGTGGTGTTTTGTTTTGCGATGGAGTGGTGTAGTGTCAGTTGAGTGCATGTGCGTGTTTGTAATTTGCAAAGCGAGCAGATTGTCCCTTTGTATATCGTTGATATTCCACATAGGTATAAATGAATAGCGGACTTTACACGTTCAATATTTTTGATGCACATCGTCAATCCAACTTTGTTATACCACATTGGATTATTGAACGCTTAAGAGCCGCTAATCATTAACAGACTTTGGAGTTTTTGTTTTCAAGACATTTTGATGTTTTGCATAATTTGTAGTATGATAGTATAGTAAGTTGACTTTGTGACCAAGCCGAAGTGCGTGGAATCGGTTTCTTTCACTAGGCTCTTCACAGTGATGTCATGTGGATCTGATTCGAAATGATGAGGGTCAAGAATGGATCTGGATTGTGATGTTCCAGGTACGACGATTTATCCATCTGTTCTAAATATTGTTTTCCCGATGTTTTGATTGCTTATCCTTTTTGTGGTGCTTTTCATTTTTTCCTGCTGTCAATCATCATATATACTAGTGAAGAATGTTTGATTTAGCATCTTGTTTGTGTTCCATATTAGCGGTCCTTACACGTTTAGTCAATACTGGAGCGAATTGACAGGGTTATTGAACGTGTAATGGAATGGAGGAAGTATTGACGATATGTGTTTTTATGTTTCTTGGAAGCTGTTCAATGATAGTACAGTAAGATTCCGTTTTTGGCACGTTTCGATTTTTGCATGCTCCCTTTTCGGTACACTCAGATTTTGGCAACAAATGGGTTCCGTTTTTGGAAACATTATTGTTGTACATAATAGGTCTTTTAAAAATGTGCAATAGATATTTTTGTGTCAATAGATATCACATTTTACTTTATTTCCAAACATGGGAGTCATATTAACCCTCAAAGGCACAAATATTTTTTTTAAGTTTTGTGAAAGTTGTCTCATAGTTTCAACACATTACTGTGATAATTTTGAGATGTTTTGCGTAATATTGTTTTAAAACAACGTTATGCATTTAAGGGTTAACTATATTTTATGCTATACGTGTTATATTTATTGATTACAATACGCATAGAAATGTATTATTTATGTATCATATAACTGGTAACAGTGTAACTAGTGTCTGACGGAATCAATTTTTATAGTAAGACCCAGAGTCTGTGCACCTTAGGAGTCAAATACAGAGGAATGCGCTACACTGGATAATAAGACTATTTCTGGAGAAAATTTTCAAAAGAACCTTTTGTTTGGACAGTTGAAAGTGATTTTTACAACATGGTTTTCTTCAAATCTAAATATCTTCAGGCATTACAATTCGATTTTCTATCTATCGAACTCGGCCACTAAAACATGACGACAGTAACGCACCTGGTGGAGATATCCCAATTAGCTTCAAAAACGTTAGAAATTTTTACACTATTAGAATGCTAAATATGGACGTCTGTTCTCTGTGGTATGTGCTTCTCTTTCAGTAATAAGCAACTATTCAATGTTTACTTTCCGAAGCACAATAGAATTCCCCTAGAATCTTTACAAAAATCCAGTTGCTTGGAAAAGATAGCCGAAGACTGTCCAAATTGATAGTATTTATAAGTTCTTCAGTTCTACGCAGTTCTGTGTCGCAAGTGCCCCAGTTATCGCAATGAACACCATTCTCAGCAGATAGCTAAGCTTTTACAGGATTGCCATCACTTCCCTCTGACACCACACAAGAACATTATTAAAAATACATTTTTTTTTATGTAAACTCAAAGATGTAATTCGGTTTGAGACTCCATGTTTTCCTAATTGCTTTTCTGTGCTGCCTGAAGGCTTTTTACATTTTTTTGGGTCTGAACTTAATGAGAACAGTTTAGTTTAAATTCTAATATAATTCACACAATACTCACAATCATAAAATTGCGACCTGGATTAAAATTCGCATCTTCATAAAATTAATAATGTAACATTTTTTCAAATTTGAATCTTAGGAAAGTATCTTTATACCGTGAGATTCAACCAAGTTTCTCTGAAAGTATTATATAACATGGGGTCTACTATTAATATTAGATTCAAACTCAACCGATCTTGTCCGATTTAGAAATTCCAATCGATTTGAAAATACTGTGATTTTAAACAATTTGAGGCGGATCGAAATGTTGTTGGCCAGTTATTATGATTGAAAAATATATGGCTACGAAAATTGCACACGTTTTCCATCTCCGGTTTTTGAATGATCTCTATAAACAAATTCATTCACACCGATCACTCGAAACCCTTTCATGCTAAACTTTTTTGATTTATGAATGAACTTTATGCGCCGGACTCGTATACCCTAGCGCGCATGCGTTTTTGTTTGATCTCGAAACTGAGTCATGTTGTTTCAACCGAAACTGTTATCGCTTAATTTATTTGAGTTATAACCTAGGCCAGCTTCGTCTCAAGCCAAAACCACCTAAACGTAGATAAACATATGATTGAAGCCAAAGATATTATCATTACAGTTAAAAACAAGAAAATTGATCAACGACAATCGATATTTTGTCAATTCTATGCAAATGCATATCACCGGAAGTAGTGAGCTATATTCGCGCAATGATACGCTATAAAACGCACAACTTTCGAGATTATTTAGATTTATTTCGAGATAGAAAAGAAGACAAATCTAAGTTTCCTCTCGAATGTAGCGCACGAAAGGAGCCGAACGCGCCTGAACATTGAAAATTAAACTAAATCCAAACAAATCTAAACTAATGTACATTACCACACATCTTGTCTACATCGCAAGTACGGCATTTGTACATACAGTGGTAGAGTACAACTCGAGCGATAACATATAGCGCATGATAAAATTAACACGCAGCAAGCAAATGACTGCGAGTCGAACCTAAACAGCAGAAATTGCCACTCCGTGCGGTGTCCAGGCGGACACAGCCATTTATTTCAATCGTAATGTTTCTGGATTGCGCACGAAGATTTGGATCATTTTTCCGAACGAACATGTTCGCTGCCGAATTTGTTCGATGGCACTCATTGACTCACTGCATCGGCAATGCGGAACGCGTTAAAAAATTTTGCGATTTCCGATTCTCTCTCTCTCTTCGTAATCGCATACGGTGTGATGCGAAACGAGTTGTGTGGGTCTGTATCTTTTTAACGAGAGCGTAAACCCCCGACGATGTATAAGGAAACAAATTCATGTACGCTCATGGCGATGAGCGAGTTTTCCGCACCTTGCCTATACCCCAACATTACTGCCTCCCTTGAACTAGCTTCAACAAATACAATCACAATATTACGTAAAACAATGCACTTAAAATCTAACATGAATTAATTTGTTACTTCTCTGTTGCATATTCCTTTTGATTGTCGGCTTCCTGATGGGACGGTAAAGGGCAAATTCTGCATACTGGTCGCTTATGTACTCCGTTGATGGTTTTTAGTGTTACCACTCTTACTACGCCTTCCGTGCTGGGATGAACCTCGATGATCCTTGCCAAGGGCCAACATAAAGGTGGTTGATTATCCTCTCGTAGTACTACGATGCTACTAACACGAATTAAGGTTGGCTGAAGATTCTTGCTGACTGTTTGAAGTTCGGTGAGGTACTCTCTGCTCCATCGCTGCCGATACTGTTGAAACATTTGCTGTCGTTGCTGGTAGGGGGTCAGGCAGTTTGTGGGGATGCTTCGAAGATCGAGTTCTGGTAGAGCCTTCATAGGTGTGCCAATCAAAAAACGGGCCAGCGTGAGAGCATCAAAGTCCGAGGGATCATCAAACAGTGGAGCGAGTGGCCTTGAGTTTAAGGCAGCAGCTATTTGGACCAGAAGCGTGGAGAAATCTTCTAGTGACAGTTGACGCGTACCAATTTCTCGTTTTAGCGAAGTTTTAACGGAGCGAACGGCTGCCTCCCATAATCCGCCGAAATTAGGAGCTCTAGGTGGAATAAATTGCCACGAGATTCCTTGTTGTGAGAATTCGGTTCCGATGCATCTTTGGCTTGTCTCATCATTCAGGATGCGGTAGAGTTCGTTAAGTTCGTGTTTGGCGCCTGCAAAATTTTTCACATTGTCTGAGTGATGCCCAATGAAGCGGTGAAAGGCAGACAAAAATCCGACAGTCGATAAGTCACTGACGACTTCCAGATGCATCGCTTTTGTTGCAAAACAAACGAAGACCGCGATATATGCCTTGGGTGCGGCTGCACGCCGACATGGCGGCTTTAAGTAAAAAGTATCGCAGTAATCCACACCTACAATCGAGAATGGCCTACTCGGCCGCACACGTGGGGCTGGCAGTTGGCCTGTGGGTTGTTGAACGGGCACTGGGTTACGATAACATTTTCGTAATACTGCATTAACCACTCTTTTGCCATGTATGGGCCAAAACTCCTTTCTCATCGTTGCCAAAGTTAGTTGACGTCCTCCGTGAACTGTTACGATGATAATAGTCAACCAGTATTCGGGTGAATGGGTGTACACTCGGTAGAATCGTTGGATGTTTGCTAGTATATTCCTGACTTGAATGACGTAGACGACCACCAACCCTGATGATGCCTTGTTTATCCACGTAAGGACGAAGCAGTTTAAGCTTAGAGCTTTTGTTGACATATCGATGATTGCGCAAATTTTTGAGTTCGTCTCCGAAACATTCGGCTTGAACCAATTTAACCAACGCCAGCTTTGTGGTTGAAAACTCTTCTACGGTTAGAAATGGGGTTCGATTGCGTTCAACTGACGTGCGACAATTACGGGAAAATCGAATACAATATGCCACGATACGCAAAAGGGGCTCCAACGAAGATCGTAGCGCAAACAGAGAATTGGGTTCCGGTTCTGCAACGACGGTATACACCAGCCTTCGAGTTTCCAATTCTTCATCTGTGTAATTCACATTCTGGGTAAGAGAAGTGCACAATTCCTCAGAAGAAAGCAACCAGGGTGGCCCACTTTTCCACAACCCGCTGCTGAGGAATTCATCAACTGACATTCCGCGCGAAACTAGATCAGCCGGGTTTTCCTTGCCAGCGATGTGGTGCCAACAATGACCATGGCTAAGAGTTTGAATAGTTGAAACACGGTTTGCCACGAAAGTTTTCCAAGTGTTTGGAAGAGCATTTAACCAATGTAGCACAATGGTGGAGTCAGACCAAAAGGTACACCTACAGCCAGTTAAATCAAGTGCCTTTACTACCTTCGCATGCAGGCAAGCAGCTTTCTTTGCAGCACAGAGTTCTAATCGTGGGAGTGTTAATCTTTTCAGTGGAGCGACACGGGACTTGGAAGATAATAACTCGATGCGCACATTTCCTGCTGAATCCACTGCACGTACATATAAGCACATATATAAGCAGGCTCCATACGCTAATTCAGAGGCATCGGCAAAGCAGTGTAGTTGAATGCTAACCCAATCTGGAATGAAAGCAAACCTGTTGATTCGTAGCTCCGAAAGTCTGCTTAACTGGTCATAAAATTGTGTCCATTTTTTCTCCAGCAGTGACGGCACAGGAGCGTCCCAAGCAGATTGCAACAGAGCAAGTTCTTGCATCAAAATTTTTGCTACAACCACCACCGGCGAAATTAATCCAAGCGGGTCGAAAAGTTTTGCTATGGCAGAAAGAATACGCCTCCTAGTCCAGTTTTCGCAATTCTCATCAATTTCGAAAGCGAATAGCAGATGATCCGTCTTTGGATCCCAAGTAATTCCCAAAGCCTTTACTTCCTCGTCTGGAGTGAGCTCGAAGAAAATAGATAGATTTGTTCCAAGTTGGTTTGCACGTATATCAGATAAGACCTCAGGGCGATTGGTGCACCATTTCCGCAATGGAAAACCTCCTCTGGACGTAAGATCAGCAAGCTCCTTCCGTAGCTGGATTGCTGCTTGGACGGTTGAAGCTCCACCGATATAATCGTCCACGTAGAAATCTTGAACAAGTGCAGAGCTTGCGCGTGGATGGTTAAGACTCTCGTCAGCAGCAAGTTGATGCAGCGTTCTGATTGCCAGAAAGGACGATGGTGTTAGTCCGTAGGTAACCGTCAGCAACTCATATACACCGATGGGCTCATGCTCGGAAAACCTCCATAAAATTAATATTAATATATATTGTCTTCGAATTAATAAATTTTCGTACAGACTGAAATGCTATACTAACTTAAACCTATTTTCAATTTGAACATTTCTCTACTTAAGTTAAAGTCAAAATGATGATAAACGCTATTGAAGAGCTGACAGCAAACATCTACCGGGTTATTCCGGCCGTACTGCGTGCGGTGAGTAGAGCGCCGAAAGAAGTCCATTCTCCGCAGAGACCTACCAGGAACGTTGAAGTCCAGCTTAACGAGAAGCAGAGGGCAGTCAATGTTGTCAGCGAGAAGATCGAACACAAAAAGTCGCTGCAGAAAAACTCTCCTGTTTCGTAGCGTAGGCAGGTTGATAAGAGCACAACGATGCTCATACGGTGGTAGTTCAAATCGATTTCGCCAGGGAAGCCGTCGAAGGGCATACCGGACGAAGCTCTTTTGCACCCGTTCTATGCGATTAATGTGTACGGTGTGATACGGGGCCCAAACGATAACTCCATACTCTAGAATGCTGCGTACTAGACTGATGTACAGTGCCTTCGCTGCAAAGAAGTATCATCATGGTGTAAACGTACTTGCCTATACATCTTTTCAATATCCCCGACGAGGGCCACCTCATGCTTACGAAAGCGTAAAAGGAGACTTAACAGGTCGTCCTGAATCGTTGGCCCTTTCAGTAGCACGTCGTTCAACGCAAACCCGCTATCTGTGTGCGCTGATCCGTCAAACACAACACGTACCTTTGTTGTAGTGCTTGACTCCTTCACAACGGCGTGATGCGGCAGGTAATACGCTTTTCCTCTAGGTGTTGTTTCCACTTCCTCCTCCGATAGCTTCCTCATGTGTCCTAAGTCTATATACTCTCTTATAAATGCGTGATATTTTGTTTTCATCTCCGAATTTCGCTCTAGCCGTTTTTCCAATTTTGAATAACGCTCTAATGCCATGGTTTTGGATTCCCTCAACATTCTGTTGAAATTCAATTTCTTTGGCGATCGGACGACGTACCTGCCATCCGCCAAACGCTCGTGTGTGTTGATAAAGTGTGCTTCGCAATCTTGCTCCTCTTTGACCATGCAGGTTGATCTTCAGAGTTTTCTACCTTCCAAAACCTCTCGAGTATTCTGATGATGGAGTACAGGTGGTTGTTCTCACTAATCACTTCTTCATCGATGGAAATATTTCAAGTTCATCCTTCCAAGTGCCAGCAAAATGAAGAACTTGGCGCGTAATCTTCGCTTGGTGAAGAACAATAACCTGCTTGATTATGGTGTATGGCTCAGCCGCGAATCCTGGTCACGGCACAAAATGTAGGTGGGCGATTCGTGGGTTGAGCCTTTACACAACCAATCCACCAGACTAATCCTGACTGCACTACCAGTTCCCACGGATAGCAGTGGTGACCTTTACTAACCTTCACCTATTCCAGTAGTCGATCCGAAAAAGCAATAAATCTGCCAATTTGAATTTGCTGCTCCGTTTATTCCGGGAAAACTTAAGTCCACAACTGTAGCACGTATTTCAGGCTTCCCAAATGAAGGTTCTTTTCACACCAAGTAAAATTTTCCACATTCCCGAAAAATCCTCCAAAACACAAAGTTTTTATTCACGTTAATAAAGTTTATTGGACTGCGCGCGCGTATAGTCTATACCTTTATTGTACGGCGGTCTGGTGACTACTAACTGTCCAGTAATGTTTTATCTTACATCTCCTCTTACAATCGGGTTGCAAGTGTTTTAGTGATAAGGAAATAGAGGTGCTCAAAATGTACTCTAGTATAACAGTTTAGATGACATTCGCGCACAACGTTTTACTCGTAGGTTAGAATTAATTAGATTTTAAATTTTAAATTCCCCATACCCCAACAAACTCGTTTTTCGCGAAATCAAATTTTGTCACTTAGTCCGGTCTGACTTAACACCGACCAATTGTTACACGAAATATATTATTGTTAACGCTATTGCATAACATTTAATGCTGCTTTGTTAAGTCTGCAGTAACCTAATTGTATCGAAAGTTTTTCTATTTCTCAAAATAAAGGAACTAAAAAATACTTCATGCAGTCAGCCTTCCAAATAAAGACGAATGTACCATTTTTGATTGGCAGTCACTGATTTGCTTATGTTCTTCTTTCATGCATTAAATATACTGCAAATAGAACAAGTCAGTAGGTCAGTTTAGTAGAAAAAAGTTCACTGGTTCCCAAATATATTCAGTCATATTCAGTTCCAAAATATGCTTGGAACACTGTTCAAATTAGTGTGGAAGGGTCCGAAATGCGAAAAATTCATGCTGTGAAGAAATGTCATTTTCGAGTTTATGTCAATGTGTAAAACATCCATTGACAGTTTTCTTTCAAGAACAGTAATTTTGGAGCAGACTCGTGCATGTATTGCATTAAAAAACATAGGCAAGCAAATATTTTTTGACGTTCACGTAATTTTACTTCCTCTAGGGGTCCAAAATTGGTTGGTTGTCCTATAAGAAAAATGATTTTTTTAAACAATCTCGTTATTATTTGGATACAGAATCCGGTCCTTTTTAGATAAAAGAGTACATATAGAAAAGATTTTTCAACTCCCGGTACAGATTTACAGTGTGGTAACCTAGGGGCAGATCACTCTAGAAATGTATAACAAATGTAGACCAAATTAGAAAAAATGCATTCAATTTTCATTTTTGCATCAACTTTGCACTCCCTCGCAGAAAAGTTTGTTTAACAAACGTCCTACGCTGATTCACTTTGTTCGACGTTTTGTTGAATGTACACTCAAAAAAAAGTAAACGTTATGCCTATTGATTTTACACATAGATTTTTGCAATTAACGGAGGCATATAGACACTATTTGCTGGCACATAAACCTAATGTGTGTATTTACAAGAAATATTAATCTTACATTCACATTTCATAACTATTGGGCACATAAAACCCCATTCTATAACAATATGCACATATAACTTATGTGTGTTCATACATAGTTTATACAGTTGACACATAGAAGATATGTGTGCGCGAGATAACAATAGCATTTCTTCTTCATATGAATTTTAAGCGGTTTGAAGCAAATAGAATTAACGTTTGGATTTTTTTCAGTGTAGGGCTAATTTTTTGTAGGGTTTTGACGTCTTACACGCAACGCAAAATACATTGCACGCAACGTAAAATACATTACGAATTTCTATTTTGATGGAAAGAAATGCATTTAATTTAGCTGATTTTTAAAAATGCATCACAAGTGATCTGCCCCTAGGTGGTAACACTGGCCTAAATCGCTAATGTAAACAAACTAAGTTTTCGCTACTATGATATTATGCGACTAAAATACTGCGAGGTAGCGGAAAAATGATCGAAAACATTTCCTTTTGAGATTTAGACTATGGAAATATGCCAAAATGTAATGGTGGATTATGAAAAAAGAATATTTTTGTTCGTTTAATTGTTTCTTATGTATTGGCACAAAATTATTAACGAAACAATTTATTTTCCTGATTAAAGAAGAAAAATAATGAAAATTTTGTCTTACAATACCATCATTCTGTAACTTGATTATGCTACTACCGCATAAAAAAGTTTCCATTATGTAACATTGGCGGTTGCCCGTGTGCATTGTAAATGTCCAAAACTATTGATTTTTAACGGCCAACAACTTCTATTCTTTTTCAACGGCCAAAAATTTCTCCTTCAATATAAAACTCATTACTAAAAAGTTAAAAACATTTCCATTTTCACGCATCGGCGGAACCCCCTGCGCATTGTAAATGTCAAAACTATTGATTTTCAACAGTCAATAATTTCCCCTTCAATCTAAAACTCATTACCAAAAAGTTGAAAACATTTCCATTTTGACGCATTAGCGGACCCCTCTGCGCATTGTAAATGTACAAAACTATTGATTTTCAACGGCCAACAATTTTCCCTTCAATATAAAACTCATTACCAAAAAGCTGAAAACATTTCCATTCTCACGCATCGGCGGACCCCCCTGCGCATTGTAAATGTACAAAACTATTGATTTTCAACGAATTCCTCTTCAATATAAAACTCATTACTAAATAGTTGAAAACATTTCCATTTTCACGCATCGGCGGACCCCCCTGCGCATTGTAAATGTCAAAACTATTGATTTTCAACGGTCAACAATTTCCCCTTCAATGTAAAACTCATTACTGAAAACTTGAAAACATTTCCATTTTGACGCATCGGCGGACCCCCATGCGCATTGTAAATATAGAAAACTATTGATTTTCAACGGCCAACAATTTCCCCTTCAATATAAAACTCATTACTAAAAAGTTGAAAATATTTCCATTTTCACGCATCGGCGGACTCCCCTGCGCATTGTAAATGTACAAAACTATTGATTTTCAATGGCCAACAACTTCTCTTTCAATATAAAACTTATTACCAAAAGGTTGAAAAAAATCATTTGGCGCATTGGCGGACCCCCTGTGTATTGTAAATGTCCAAAACTATTGATTTTGAATGGCCAACCACTTCTCCTTCAATATAAAACTCATTACCAACAAGTTGAAATGAAAACCACAGAGAACAGACGTCCAACTTCAGCATTTAACTTGTGTAAAATCTCTAACGGTTTCGAAGGAAGTTGGGATATCCAAACCAGGTGCGCTACTGTTGTCATGTTTTTTGTGGCTGAGTTCGACAGAATTGACAGCGGTTATTCCCCTACCCAGTCAAACTAGTCCGGAACCGGTTAGGACTTCCAGCAGGAATTCCAGCTCAAATGCATCAACCGATAGAGTCGGAATCGGCTGTTTTCTTTGAGTAAGATTCCATACTGAATCCATTCAGGATTTCGAACCGATTCCGGAATGGATTTGACGGATAGTTGGGATAGGTTGGTGTGGCGGCGCTAGTGTTTGCCGTAAATTAATTCAAATGTTTACACACGTTTTTTAAATCTTTTTGTTCGATCATGGATGTCTGTTCTCTGTGTAAAACCCTGTTGACGCATCGGCAGACCTCCTGCGCATTGTAAATGTACAAAACTCTTGATTTTCAATAGCCAACAACTTCCTCTTCAATATAAAACTCATTACTAAATAGTTGAAAACATTTCCATTTTGACGCATCGGCGGACCCCCCTGCGCATTGTAAATGTACAAAACTATTGATTTTCAACGGCCAACAATTTCCCCTTCAATATAAAACTCATTACTAAAAAGTTGAAAATATTTCCATTTTGACGCATCAGCGCATTGTAAATATACAAAACTATAGATTTTCAATAGCCAACAACTTCCCCTTCAACGATACTATGTGACCGCTAATCTTTTGCTTACAGTCCTTTCCTATAGCAAGCGAAAAAAGAACCGCCGCACATTCCAATCTTGCAAATATAAGCCATGAATGTCGTTCACTACATTCATTTTGAACCGCTGCTACGAAATTTATTTGCAACAGTTCCAACGCAACGGATGATGAAAGTCAAACACACATTCACACGCCATTCACATACATTCGCAACTGCTAGCGAACGAAACCAAACTACGGCATCAAGCCGAATAACCGAACTTTCACGAACATGTACAGGCATGCTCAGCAGCACGAACGTTTTTGCTTTTTTCTCGTCCGTTTACATGCATAACAGCTGTAGGTAAACTTGGACCGTGGCGGTCGTGTTGATTTTCCCGAACTTTCGCATAAAAATGTCATTTGAAATCACTTCTTCCAGCTTTGGTGGCGGAAAACAAAACTGCTGTGTGGCGGCATTCACGCACACCAAAGAGATTACATTCATTGAACGACATTCATACGTACACCAACCATGAAATTCGTCTATGATTTTCCTGCTCGGGCAGCAGCGTGAAAGTTTGTAAGCTTATGACGTTCATAAAAAAATGTCAAGTGTCCAGCCCTGGGACCTGCTAAAATATGGGACTGGCTGTTTCAAAGACCCCATGCTTAAGCCAATGAAGGTCCTGGAGTGCATACGTTTGCATTCAGCATCAGTCGCCGCTGACCGGAAAAAAACATACGTCAACTCAAACTCTTATCAGGTGATCTTCGCCGGTTCTGCTCTACCCAACTACCTTCTCTTTGACAAGGTTCGTCTACCTGTTCGCCTCTTTGTGCCGCAGGTCATGAACTGTACTAATTGCAAGCGATTGAGACACACAGCCTCCCATTGTAGCAATAAAGCCCGTTGTGGGATATGCGGTGGGAATCATGCGGATAATTCCTGTGGTAGAGATGTCGAAAAGTGTCTCTACTGTGGGAGAAATCCACATGATCTCTCTTCATGTCCCGCATACAAATAGCGCGAGGAGAATCTTAAGTGGTCCCTTCAGGGACGTTCTAAGCGATCTTTTGCAGAAATGCTTAAGATAGCTACGCCACCTGTCTCTACGAACATCTATACCAACTTGTCTACTGACGAAGGCGACTGTGATGAACCCCAGGAGGGTACATCTTCTGCTGTGCCTAGAAGCAATAGAAAACGGAGGAACATTTCCTCTCCCAAGCTTCGTCCTAAAGGCCAGAAGGGCCACCTAAAATAAATACTCAAGGAAAAACTAGTGCAAAACCGAAGCAAGAAGCGGTCTCAGTACCCTAAGCTCAGAAAAGGAGTTCCCAGCACTTCCAGGAACATCAAAAACCCAAAGTGTTCCCATATCTCAACCAGAGAAAGAAAACAGCGCTGGCTTAATAAATTTCTCTGACATTGTGGACCGTATTCTTACAGCTTTAAGTATTTCTGACCCCCTTAAAAGCATCTTGATAAGCTTTCTCCTCGCAGTAAAAACATTTTTGATGCAGTTCACTGCAAAATGGCCCCTCCTTTCAGCGATTGTATCCTTCGATCGCTAATTCAGCAAACGAGGTCAAGGATTTAATCACTGTTCTACGGTAGAATTGCAGAAGCATTATCCCGGAAATCGATTCCTTTAAAATCTTACTAAATAACTTGAAATGCGATGCATTTGCACTATGCGAGACATGGCTCGCTTCACAAATATACCTACACTTCCATGATTTTAACATTATTCGCTTGGATCGAGAAGACTCTTACGGAGGAGTACTTTTGGGGATCAAAAAGTGCTATTCTTTCAACCGAGTCGACCTCCCTTCGACACCAGGTATTGAAGTTGTCGCTTGCCAAACCAGAATTAAAGGCAAAGACCTTTGCATTGCTTCCACCTACATCCCCCTAGAGCCTCAGTCGCCACCGACGGCTTTGCGATATTGCGGAACTCCTCCCCGCACCGAGGCTAGTTTTAGGTGACTTCAACTCCCACGATACAGCATGGGGTTGCCTTCATGAAGATAATCCATCTACCCTGCTCCATGAGCTTTGCGACAACTTCAAAATGACTATTTTGAATACGGGTGAAATGACACGGATTCCTGCCCCTCCAGCGTGACCGAGCGCCATAAACCTGTCCCTCTGCTCGACATCGCTGCGGTCAGATTGCATGTGGAAGGTAGTTTCCTAGATATAAAAGGGGCTTTTGATTCAGTTTCTATCAAAATTCTTTCTGAGAAGCTGCACCAGCCTGGTCTTTAACCGACTCTAAACAAATTTTTACTAAACTTGCTGTCTGAAAAACATATGCATTTTTCGCATGGTGATTTATCGACATCACGAATTAGCTACATGGGTCTTCCCCAGGGCTCATGTCTAAGCCCTCTTCTCTATAACTTTTACGTTAATGACATTGACGAATGTCTTGTCAATTCCTGCACGCTAAGGCAGCTTGCAGATGACGGTGTGGTCTCTATTACAGGTCCCAAAGCCGTCGATCTGCAAGGACCATTGCAAGATACCTTGGACAATTTGTCTGCTTGGGCCCTCCAGCTAGGTATCGAGTTCTCCACGGAGAAAACTGAGCTAGTCGTATTTTCAAGGAAGCGTGAACCAGCGCAACTACAGCTTTAATTAATGGGTCAAACTATTGCTCAGGTTTCAACTTTCAAATATCTCGGTCTGGTTTGACTCTAAAGGAACCTGGGAATGTCACCTAATGTGACTGAAACAGAAGTGCCAACAAAGGATCACCTTTCTCCGTACAATAACCGGAACATGGTGGGGTGCCCACCCAGGAGACCTGATCAGGCTGTACCAAACAACGATATTGTTGGTGATGGAGTACGGGAGTTTCTGTTTCCGCTCCGCTGCGAACATACATTTCATCAAACTAGAGCGAATCCAATATTGTTGTTTGCGTATTGCTTTGGGTTGCATGCACTCGACACATACGATGAGTCTAGAAGTGCTGGCTGGCGTCCTTCTGCTGAAAAATGGATTACCTCTTATATCGATTGCTCATTCGATGCGATATCTTGAACCCATTAGTAATTGCAAATTTCGAAAGGCTTGTCGAGCTCAATTCTCAAACCCGATTTATGTCCTTGTGCTTCGATTACATGGCAAAAAATATCAATCCTTCTTCATACTATCCAAACCGTGTGAATAGTTTTGTGAGTTGTTGTCGCTTGAACACCGCATTGTTTTTGCTTCCGTCTTGAGTTCAGTTTTACCCGTGAAAATTATTTGCTATTGACCAGAAAGTGTTACGAATCGTTTCGTTAGCTGTTTGTCTAGTGAATGATCGAAAAAGTTTTATTAAACTGACCCACGCAGTTGAGATAACTGATAAAGTATATCTGTCTATTGCTCGCTAAAGATTCCATCATTGTTCGTCATAACGAAGTAAAGCTATATTCAAATACAATGGACTGCCGAAACTGTTCTCAATCAATCGATGATGCTGATTTGTTCACGGTGTGTGAAGGAGCCTGAAATAAAACGTTCCACGCAGATTGCGTCGGAATAACAAAAGCTGGATTATCAGCGCTTACCAGCAACATTATTTGGATGTGTAACGATTGTTTAACGCAGTTCTACAAATTTCGCGATTCCATTCAACCATTGCAAACCCCAACCACAAAAATTGAAGATGAATTATCTTGTTTGCGGACGAAAGTGGAAGAAGTTCTAAACTCACTCTCTTTGATGCAATCTTCAACGAATGAACCGAAGTGCTATCACTCTACTCCAGAACAGACAATTCACCATGAGATCCCGCCGAGATCGCCGGTAAATTTCAGTAGACACCAGACCGTAAATACGCTTTCTCCGTTGCATTCTCAGACAGAACATGACCAAACGTTTTCACTCTTTCTTTCGAACATCGATGCCCGTGTAACCGAGAACGAGTTATCAAAAATGGTTTCAACTTCTCTTGGACTTGAGGAAACCGATAATATTGATGTAACGAAGCTCGTTTCGAAATGGATAGACTGTGATACCTTGGAGTATGCATCATTCAAAGTTGTAGTGGACAATAAGTGGATGCCAATGGCTTTGCGGACTACAACGTGGCCTCGGGGAGTTATTTTCAGAAAATTTGTAAATAGGCGCACCACGACTTGGAAACCAGGCAGTTGAATTAAAATAATTTATTGTGGCTAATGGCTTGTATGATTTTGTTGAAGTTTTTACATTGTTTTATATTGTTTTGTGAAGAAGTGTATATTTGATTGTAATTTATGTTTATATTATGTTTAGAGTTTACGATGTTGCATATTAAACATTAGTTTAAGGTCTTCTCCAATAAGATCCGTTGAGGTTCGTTGGAGTATTTGAAATAAATAAATGAATAAATATCCTTCATGCTTCTGATTCAGCTGTATTCTTCGACACATCCTAGAAAGACGAGATTCGTGGAATCCCGGATCACATACGTCCGCAAGTGATCCCAAGCATCTTTCATAGTAAATTTCGAGAAGTCGACTGCAACAAGATGTTTTATACCGACGGGTAAAGCCTTGACGGCTCCACTGGCTTTGGTATATTCAATCAAAACCTCACCGCCTCATTCAAACTCAATGATCCTGCTTCAGTTTACGTAGCAAAACTCGCTGCTATTCAGTATACCCTTGGGATCATTGATAATTTGCCAACAGATCATTACTTTATTGTCTCGGATAGCCTCAGCTCAATCGAGGCTTCTGGGGAAAATCTGGGAGCGGATGCGTGCTTTGTCTGTAAGATTGTATAAGATTACCTTAGTTTGGGTTCCCTCGCATTGCTCAATTCCAGGTCATGAAGAAGCGGACTCTTTAGCTAAGGCGGGCGCTTTACAAGGTTTTATAGAGTTTAATAAAACTAATATTTAAAACCTCCCATGCTAACCTTATGGTCTTATGTACTTCCTACAGGCTGCTATAAACCCATGTTATGACAAATTCTAGTTTTATTGTAATTATTGTAAACAGAAGAACTTGTTATGCAAACTATCATAGGAGTAATAGTTTTATTACAGTTCTATTCTAATCTTTAGGTGTGATACTAAACCAACAGCATAAAACCTTCTTCTGACCTAGCAGTGTGGAAAACCACTATATGAGCGCTATTAAACCATCATAAAACTATGTAAAGTCTTCCTGAAGAAATCCATAAAACTTTTTATGCTATCCATGTGAGAACTTCTGGTTTTAACCTGAAATTTTTCACTGATTAGATGTATTCAATAAAATTTTATCGTGGTTTTATTCCTTAACATCGCATGATGCCAATCATCGAACAAAATGCCATTTTGTAAGGTATATATTTTTTCAGAATAGTGAATGAAAGAACTTTATTTATTGTTCTTAACACATCCATGCGTGTTTGAAGGCATGCCGTTAAGGATTTATGGTGAAACATCATGAAAGAGCAACGTAAAATAAATGTGCCACATGAATTCTACTAAAAAAGAGCATTCGGTAATATTTTTCTGCAAATATTGAAATAACACTTAACCAAGTTTTGATAAAAAAAAAATATTAAATGTTTTGTTAATAAGTGCATTCTTTCAAAAAATGTCTCAAAACGTTTGATTCCACCCTTCATCCGAACAATATGGCGTATATTTGAGAAATTTTACTTTGCAATTTGCTATTTTTGCTGCAAGGCGACATTTTTACATTTCTTACAAAAGAAATGTATAGGATTCGCTCAAACTTTGACAACTTTTTCCGAGACCCGGAGGGCCGAGTCTCATATACCAATCGACTCAGCTCGACAAATTGAGACAATGTCTGTATGTGTGTGTGTGTGTATGTGTGTATGTATGTATGTACAAAATGTCATGTAATTTTCTCAGCAATGGCTGAACCGATCTTAAAGAAATTAGTTTCAAATGAAAGGCCTAACGTTGCCATTTGACACTATTATTTTTGATTTTCGATATATTGTTTACTTTCTGAGATATGGGCGATTTTGTCAAAACACAGCAGGTTTTTTGCAAATAACTTTCGAACAATACAATAGAGGAATTCCACGAAGATCCGTCCGAAAATCTTTAAAATCGTGACCGACCATCTTAGATTCCGATGAAACTTTACACATTTCACCGGCATGGAAGACTAAACGTTTTCCACAGGTAATAAGATTATTTTGACTCAAGAGCAACTTTTCAAAAGGGCGTAAACGTTCCCATGTGTATGAATTTCAATTTTTTTTTGTTCGATTACCGTATTTTATACAGCAAAACTATCTGAGATCGAGTTACAGGGAATGAATACTTCTGTCCGAAAAAAATATATACTGAAAAAAATGTTGTGTCATTTTTCAACAAAAAAAAATTTCTTTTAAAAAATTATATTGCGAAAAAAACCATTTTTTTTTAATTTTTATATTTTGTCAACAAAAACCTAAAGAGAAAGGAAACATTTTGAAGGTGATTGCATGATGGAGAAAAAATCGGTAAAAAAGTTTTTCTAACAATAACTTCAAACATATTTCTACATTTCCTACTAATTGACATACAAAACTGTAATTTTTTCAGAATATAATTATAAGCATAATTTAAAATCAAAATGCATTTAACAAAAATCTTACAAAATGTGATAGTTTTCGAGATATTTGGAATTTTGCTCCATCAAAAAAATTAATTCGTGTAATTATGCTCTTTTTAAAAGTTATTCGCGTTACCCAATCATAAAATCCAAGAGGGTGAATATTTTGACGTTTCTTTGAAAAATGAGTGAAGCCAACATAAGCTGGCTTCCTGGCTCGGATAGTTGCCAAAAATGACAGCGAACGCGCTTTAAGCAACGTTCACATTGCTACGAGCCAATATTGTTAACACGACCTTAAGCTTGTCGAACGCCAACAAACTTCATTTTGATGTGCTTAACTGGAACTTAGTTGATAAAAGCGTTCGGATTTCATGGAGAATAAGCAATGCAAGAAAAATCGTGCTTTTTCAAATATTGTTATTATTTACTTATTTTGATTCCCACTTTCAAACAGTGGTGTACAGTTCATGTGAATCGACCTTAAACATTTGAAACGTAGCTAGCGCTACTGGCATTTGGTGGCAGCTTCAGGCAACAAACAGTTTTCACGGGGCTGATAAAATCTCAAAAATCTAATGTTTATCGTTTTAAAAACGTAAATGAAACTTTTTCAGTGTGTTTGGATCATGGAGAAGCTTTCAATAAAAAAGTTTTCCTATCAACAACTTTTGACATATATTTATAATTTATACTATTTGCAGTCAAAAATACAATTTTCTTTTTGAATATGGTTCTATGCGCCATTTTAAATCGAAATGCTCATAACAAAAATTTTCTAAAATGTAGTAGTTCTCGAGATATTTTAACTTTTGTTTTAACAACACAATTATTTTATTTTATTACGACCTTTTCATAAGTTATTCGCGTTTCTCCATCAATAATAATTGGTTTTTAAAAAGGCCCATAAACTTTCCTGCAACTTTTTTTTTGACATCAAGGCGATATTGTAAATCTTTTGAAAGTTACATGAAAGCAACCAAAATATGATTCAACTATATAGTTTAATCATCAGACCCTATGGTTAAATAATATTTTGGTTACTTTCATGTAGCTTTCAAATGGTTTACAATATCGCCTTGATGTCAAAGGAAAAATTGTAGGAAAGTTTATGGGCCTTTTGAAAAACCTATTATTGTTGATAGAGAAATGCGAATAACTTATGAAAAGGTCGTAATAAAACAAAATAATTGTGTTGTTAAAACAAAAGTTAAAATATCTCGAGAAATACTACATTTCAGAAAATTTTTGTTATGAGCATTTCGATTTAGAAAAGCGTTTAGAATCATATTCAAAAAGAAAATTGTATTTTTGACTGCAAATAGTATGAATTATAAAAATATGTCAAAAGTTGTTGTTAAGAAAACTTTTTTATTGAAAGCTTCTCCATGCTCCAAATACACTAAAAAATTTGCTTTTACGTCTTTAAAACGATAAACATTATCTTTTTGACATTTTATGATAACGCGAATAACTTTTGAAAAGAGCATAATTACAGGAATTAATTGTTTTTGATAGAGCAAAATTCAAAACATCTCGAAAACTGTCGGATTTTGGAAGATTTTTGTTAAATATATTTTGATTTAAATGATTCTTAGAATTATATTCTGTGATAAAATTACAATTTTGTATGTCAATTAGTATGAAATTTTAAAACATGTATGAAGTTATTGTTAGAAAAACTTTTTTACCGATAAGTTCTCCATCATGCAATCACATTCAAAATGATTCTTTTCTTTTTAGGTTTTCGTAGACAAAATAGAAAAATTAAAAAAATGGTTTTTTTCGCTATTTAAATTTTTAACATAATTTTTTGTTTTTTTTTTTGAAAAATGACAACATTTTTTTCAGTGTATATTTTTTTGGATAGAAGTATTTATACCCTGTAACTCGTTCTCAGATAGTTTTGCTGTATAAAATACAGTGAACGAACAAAAAAATTTGAAATTTATACACATAGAAACGTTTAGGCCCTTTTGAAAAATTGCTCTTGTATCAAAATATTCCAATTGCCAGAGAATATGATGGAGATTTATACACCGAACACACCTGCAAAGTTTCGTTCGAATCTACGATGGTCATATTTTGCGGTCGGCCGGTTTCTCATGGAATCCCTCAAACTGCACATAAATAGAAAGCTTGTAAAAATACCCTTCTAACAAGCTATAGGTTGTCTAAATCCGTGCACGAGCGGCGGAGATATTAGACATTTTGTATTTTTAGTCCTCGCTTACCAATTTCCACTAATTAAAAATGAGATTGTTTCATACAGAGTATTGCTTTACTGGTGTTTTAGGGGCAAAACTAAACCGATTTTGAATATCGGGGTATGAAAACACATCTACGTGATTCAAGGAATTCGATGTTGAGAACATTTCTTGAATTACCTTTATAATAAATGAACTATTTCTCAAAAATCAATATACAAGTTCACTTCAAAGACAAAATAATGTGTTGATAAAGAAACAGTGAGTTCTAGTATTCATCCCTTGGATTAGGCATTGCGTTCAATCATGAGGTAAATGTTGGATGCTATATCAATACACAGATCAACAAGTTATTCACCTAGTAGTGAGATAAAAGATTTCTAATATAATTATACTTGAGGCGTCACCGAAAGCAACTGTATGTTTGAAGCCCAAAAATCTAGCGAAAATTTAGCTCTTTTGCAAGATTTAGGTTATACTACTTATATAATTACTACTTACATTATTTATGATAAGAATGTAAGAAACAATATATAATAATAATATACCTATAAAAATAATGTCACTGCATTAACCATCATTTGCCATTCCTCACACGCCCCCCATCTCTCTCGCACTCTCTCTCTCTCTCTTTCTCTCTCTGTCTCTCTTCTATCGCATCTATCTAGCTATTTCTGTATGCATTTCTAAGTTGTGTGATAAGATCTTCTGCCAATCTGAAATATTTATTAATTGTAATTGCGAAGGTTTGAGAAAACAAAACTATTTTTGTCTGCTGCTACATCAACTCAACTTTAATTCAATTGTATTCAAAGCCTGTATCTACACTATAATTAAGGAAATTCATGGCTATATCAGAAAAATATTTGGCTTAACTGGGTAATATGAAGGCTTGACGATGAAAATTTTCAAAAGAGACACTCCACGTGCGATATTTAAACTATTCGTATCTCTATTGAATTTTGAATGAAATGTATGCTCAAAGACTGAAAGCTGTAGCCAGGATTTCGAAGACAAAATACATGAGAGGAAGAGGTTCTAGAGACGACAATGTGAACCTCCCACCCGAGTTCGGATTGACGGTGACTAAATCGAGATGGTCGACGAATTCATGTATTTGGGCTCACTGGTAATCGAGGACAATGATAGCAGCAGAGAAATTCAGAGACGGATCATAGCGGGAAATCGTGCCTACTTTGGACTCCAGAGGACGCTCCGGTCGAACAAAACGAACAAAATTCGCCGCCGCACGAAGTTGATTATCTTCAAGACGCTGATTAGATCGGTGGTCCTCTACGGCCACGAGACCTGGACTATGCTCGTGGAGGACCAACGCGCCCTTGGAGTTTTCGAACGAAAAGTGTTGCGTACCATTTATGGTGGCGTGCAGATGGAAGACGGAACGTTGCGGAGGCGAATGAACCATGAGTTGTATCAGCTGCACATTCGTTGTATTGGTACGAACATTCATGAAAAATAACGGATCAAAGACCAAAAATATCCACAAATTAGATCCAGGAAAAGAAGTCCCCAAAGTACCCACTCTCGATGGGGGATGCCACTACAATGTGTCTTCTAACTTATCGTCGTCCATATTTGGATATACTGAGTAGTTTGAACCATTTCTTTTTCACAATATTGGTCTGTATAGGACTTATTTATCCATATTTCCTGCACGAGAATTCCGAACGAAACAATACAAACACGGCTTTTATGCAATCGAAATAGCCTGGACATTTCACACTATTTACTTCAATGCAAATAAAAACTTTGAAATATCTACCTGCCTCATTCACGAATCGCATTCTCCCTCTGTCGTTCACTGTTCAAGGGGCTTGAAAGCACATGTGACCTTGTCTCACTTTACTATATTCAATTGCGCGTTAAAATACTGGACCAGTAAATTCCGTTCTGCACATAAATATTTTTTCGGGAATATGTGACCAAAAAGTAAACTTTGAATTCGTCAAGTAAAGAAGCATGAAAACAAAAAGAATAAAACCAAAAAAAAGGAAGCCCTAGAAAGTCCATTGCATATTTATTAGCCTTTTCTCAGAAGATGGGATTTTCAAAAACATTTCAAATCTTTCTGATGCAATGGTTTTCAAATTCGTACAATCCGGTTTATTCATTTTCTTTATTCAAAAATGTTTTTGGCTTCAAATATATAACCCTTTCATTTTAATTATTTTTTTCATTCCGCATCTTTTTATTCGTTTTGTTCATCTGCGTTCATTTTACTTATTTTATTCGTTTCATTCTTTGGATTCACTCTGATCAGTTTATTCTTTTTGTGCATTTTACTCATATCATTCATTGTTTTCATTGTATGCATTTTATTAATTTTTTCCAGTTTATTCAGTTTTGATCATTTCATCCGAATAATTTATTTGATTCAATTTATTTCTTTATATTAATTTATAACCTTTTACTATTGTTCAATTTTTCATTTTAATCAATGCATTTAATTCTGCTCATTTTCTTCTTTTTATTCATTTTATCAATCAGGCTCATTTTGTTTATTTGATTCGTTTGTTTTATTTATGCATTTCATTTATTTTTTACTTTATTCGTTTTGTTCATCCATTCTTTTTATTCATTTGATCCATTTCAATAATTTGATTCATTGTATTCACTGGATGAATTAAATCAATCTGATTCATTTAATTCATGTGATTCATGTGATTCATTTAATTTATTTAATTTATTTGAATCGTTTGATTCATTTGATTCATTTGATTCATTTGATTCATTTGATTCATTTGATTCATTTGATTCATTTGATTCATTTGATTAATTTGATTCATTTGATTCATTTGATTCATTTGATTCACTTGATTCATTTGATTCATTTGATTCATTTGATTCATTTGATTCATTTGATTCATTTGATTCATTTGATTCATTTGATTCATTTGATTCATTTGATTCATTTGATTCATTTGATTCATTTGATTCATTTGATTCATTTGATTCATTTGATTCATTTGATTCATTTGATTCATTTGATTCATTTGATTCATTTGATTCATTTGATTCATTTGATTTATTTGATTCATTTGATTTATCTGATTCATTTTATTCATATCTTTAATTTTATGCATTTCATGTTCAGTCATTCGTTTTATTTCATTCAATTTGTTAGTATGAGTCAATTTATTCTATTAATCTTATAATTATTTCTAAATATAATCTTAATTTTTATGCAATAACCTAATCTAATTTGATTCGTGTATTTGGATCAAAATTATAATGATTTCCATTAATTTTTCTACTCATTTTATGAATTTAAAAACCAATTGTTTGATTTTTTGCTTTACTTTTTTATTTCGGTCGTTTTGTTGATTTCTATAATTTATTCAGTTTATTCGAGATTTTATTCGTGCAAGACTAGGAACTGTTTTCATCCCACCTCTAGTTGGGTGCCTACTTCTCGTGAGTTCTGCAAACTAATCCAATAGTGAAATGTGTAAGAAATGTCTCATCTCACTGCTAGATGGATTAAATCGGTTTTTTAATAAAACTTGGTATACTTTAATAATTCTTTCATAAGACAATTCCTCCTAAAACGGTCATAGCTGAGCAATTCATATAGCAAGAGTGTTTATCATGGCACTTCTGCGTCTATGTTGAGAGTGACAAGTTTTATGCTGGACTAAATCACAGCTTGCTGGTTTTGATTCAACAGAACCACAACAGTCGAACCACAAGTAATTGCCGAAGCACTCGGCAAACACCTCAGCTCGTTATCCTCAGACGCTGCCCTCCTTCCAACCTTTTCAGTACGATGCAGAAAACTCGGAAGAGACAAGACTTCATCAGTGTTCTCCGGGATAGAATTAACAGCGGCACTCGCTACCGCCCACGGCAACTCCGCGGGACTAGATGATGTCGGCTACCCTATGTTGCAGCGTGCTCCACCCCAGGCTAGAAGAGCGCAATTGGAACCGCATCTGGAATGACCAACCAATTCTAGTTTTTTGGAAAACGGCCCTTGTATCCCCTGCGTAGCAAAAACTATGGAGCGGCTTATGACCTACCTCGAAGAAAATTCCTATCTTGACCAGCGCCAATTCGCATTTTGCAAGGGTGGAGGGACTGGAGCCCAGCTCGGATCCTTTAGGGAAATCCTCCGGCAGGCTCTGACGGACGACCTGCATGCAATATTGGACATCGCCAAGGCCTACAACACAGGCTACCGCGAGGGGGTTCTCCGGCAACTAGTTAATTGGGGAGTTACCGGAAACCTTGGGAACTACATCAAGGACTACCTCAATAATCGTGTCTTCCGAGTGGGAGTCGGTAGCCTACAATCCAGAACTTATGTGGAAGGAAACGGTATCCCACAGGGTTCCGTCCTCGCCGTCACTTTATTCCTCGTCAGCATGAACTCCCTCTTTGCATCTCTACCGGGGGGAGTTTGTGTTTTAGTCTACGCCGACGACATCATAATCGTCTTAGTGGGAAGATTGACCCCTCGAGTGCGGATAAAGCTCCAAGCCGCAGTAAACGCCATCGGAAAATGGGCTGAAACAGTGGGGTTCAACATAGCCGCCGCCAAATGCTCAGTATCACATTCTTGCAATTCCTATCACATAACCAATAATAGACCGGTCAAGCTCCGAAATACAATTATCCGCCAACTGTTCATTTTATCGTTCGTCGCACATAGCCTCTCTTTTGCCTCACATATTTTAAATGAACTGGATGCATTTGACAGTACACCGTGGCTGCATTCGATTTTCTGCTATTTGCATGTCTCGTCTCAGATATCACTGGCGACTTAGCACGTGTTGTTAGGAGCATGATACATTGGACTAGACAAAATAGAGGACTTGACGCTACAGCCTTCGTGACAAACAGGCGCAATATATAGTGCTCTTCCCGAGGACCGGTGTTTACTTGGAAGACAGTCGCCACTTCGTCCGGTTTTGCAATTTTGCCTCGCGGAACGGATTGAGATCCCTTAAACCATAAGCTACAAGCAACCCGCGAAAAACAAAATGAAAAAAATCGACCTTTACATATACTGATTGGGCTTTGGAAAATTGATACCCGCTTGATTTTGGGGTCGTTATTGAGTTACATTTGTTCGAAAAAGTGATCCATGGTAATGCAGAATGGCTTTTTTTCAATTTGTTTATTTGACAAGGCACGTATGCGTTAGCTTAAAGGTGCCATTTTTTCATTGTTTTACATTTTGATTGCAGAATGGCTGATAATGGCCAGCTAATCTTTCAAAAACAATTTAGCAATAGTGTAGTAATTTTTAATCAGTTGCCGAATCCGGTTTCATGAAATTCTGTAACACGGCCCATCAAATAACATCAACTCAATGATGTACGCTAATAAAAATTCGAGAATATCAGGAATCAGTAGCGGCTCAAATGGCACGTTCTCAGATTTGTGCATTTGCTAAAACGATAACGCACATAGTTTGTCACACCCAACATGACACTATTTATGAAACGGTGATGGGCATATCAACATTATGCTGCTGAATATTTATTTGGCAGATTTTCCGAATACCGTGAATTATTTGTTTACCTTTGTATGCTGAATGGAATATTTGAATAGATGTTATAATATTGCTTGGTCAGAATAGCCCTCTTCCAATATCATGATACTTCGATTATAGTAAATTGGCATTACTTATCGTTACCGAAATTACAAATCCTTTTATTCACATGGAGCATTAATCTTATTTCAACTGTAAATATTATAATTTGTGCCAGAATAAATAATGACGAGAACTATAGAATTGAATATAAAAATATTTTTTATCTAGAAATCAAACTTGGAATGTTATATCATGCTTGACGTTCTTTGCTGTTGTTTTTTATGAACAACATAAGATGAAAAATAAAACATATAATAATAAAACATCGCTAATCTTCACTAATGTGTGACTCTGAGGAGTCGAGAGCTGCAGGAAGTACGTAAAGATTCAAAGAGTTTGAAGTTCATTCGTGTAAGGTATCGTGCTTTGCTAATTGGCTGACCAATTGTGAATTGATTTTTCGCACAAATCTCATTCCCGTGTGATTTTGCTGTCGCGTCAATGTTATTCACATGTAACGCAGTGAGATTGCTTCATGCTACAATTATATTCAATATAACGAAGATTTTGATAGATATTTAATTTTCATTTTCCTATACTGCCTATGATCGCAAGTCAGTCCCATAAAGATTGGAAATCCCATAGAAAACGGGACAAATTTGCGATCATTGGTAGTATAATAAATGCGTTTGTCCAGGACATAGTTGATTCCGTTGCATAAGTGGCACCCATAAATGCATTGTAGTAGTTAGCAAAAGCGTCTACCAGTTATTATTTATCGGGGTAATACAGCTGTAAAAAAATCCGGATGAATGCAAATCACATTGTTTTATGAATTTACTAAAACTAAACCTATCTATTTATGAATGCATTTTTCAATGATTGATTGAATAGAACTTTCGACTATCACTGCGTGTTAGGACAGAGTCCAAAACTAAACCAATGAGTCAGGCAGTTGGCAGTGGACTGCGTCAAGTTTTGTCCAGAACATAATTCCCACGGGTTTCCGAAAATAGAAACAGCAAGCTCCAGTTATTGTAATTCGGATTTTTCTTGATAAATTTTATATTTCTTCATTTTTTGAAATTTTAAAAAGTCAGATGTAAACAAACTACATTTTTTCAACTATGTTTGCTTTGATCGATCGCAGTTGCTCAATACTTCATTGTCAGATTATTGAGCAAAACGAGCAATTGCATATGGAAATGAGCAATAAAGTTTGAAAATTGAAAAAATATGAACGATTTTATAAAAAATGCTACCTTGCAGAAGTGACTGAACTTTGGCATGAAAAAAATGTGGAATTGATAGGTAAGATACTACTAAACTGAACATGCATATGTTCTACAAATTTAGTCATGATAAAAAAGTGTAGTAGCGATTTGAACTCAGCCGGATTTTTGAGGCATTAAAACCCTACTGCTGCCTTAAGGCACCACCTTATTGGGACTTAGAAAAAATTGCGATTTTCAAATATCTTCAAAATTCTCAAAATAGTCGAACGTTTTGCACAACCAGAATAGCTTACCTCCTAAATTAGACGATTACGAATCTTTCTATACTAATTAGAGCGTTGTCCGTTCAGTTATGTCGTAGTGGTGTATTTTTGAAAATAGTGCATCGAAAAAATCGAAAATCGTATGGGAAATCAAAACATAGTACTCTTTCACAGCTCCTAACTGAGATACGACTTGACGGATTGACTCCAAATTAGCTCACCTCCTAGTCAAGATATCACTAAAGCTAATTCTGATAAGACTACATGATTATTTACAGCAAGAATTGAGATGTGTATTCTGTAAAATTGATTTGATAATTTTTTGAATGTCCGCCCATGTTGGCAACCGTGTGTTTGTTATTATTTTCGCGTGCACAATAAGTAAACCAACGAAAAATGGACATAATTATATAATAGAAAATAAAACCAATGTAAAGTTCGTCATATCCACCGATTTCATTATGATTGGATTGAGTTGGTATCTAAACGATTGAACATAATCGACTGTTTACACAATTACTGTATAGAAAACCGTAAATAGTGAAAAATGCTGGTTCCAGTAGTTGACCGATTTGCATCCATTGTTCACAGTATGCAAAAGTGTATTATGCGTGTAGCAAACGTTGGGAGTATACATCTCGTGCCGTGCAGGCGATGTATTACGACATCGACGATCGAAAAAGCATGAGCATAATAGTATATTTCAATCAGTGATGCAGAATATTAACTTGCTAGATATTGAAATTTTACATTCGAGTGTACAAATAGGCAATGTTTTACTTCTTGCTGTTTATGAAAACAAAGCAAGCGTGATTTTTTCTGCTTTTTCTCACTTTTCGCTACAACATAATATTTAAATTTTCTCTTCTCCGGCATAGTATGAGACGATTTTAAATATCTAATGTCCTCGAAACTACTAGTTTCGCATTGATACACAGAAATATCGAACGCAAAAACTATACGATTTTGATACGGCATTTTACTGAGAAACTGGAAAATATTTTAATTTTCAACTCGGTGAAAAACAATAGTTGTAAACATAGCCTCGGAGTAAACTAAAATGCTGAAATAATGTTTTCAACTCAACGTAATGCCTATATGTTAATAAGAAATCAAAAATTACAATCGCATGGACTCATTAGGCTTTAGAGCGGAAAATCAATAGAACCAAGAGCACTTGCCCAAACTTTCTCAAAACCATACAATGATTCATCAAACTTGACAGTTCTTCGACTTTTTTTTACGACCATACAACCATACAACTACCACAATAACATACGACCATGCGTCATAATGTCCGAAAAGGAATACATCAGAAGGTCTGACGCGTTATAATACATAATTAGTGAGTAATGAGATCCGAACGCCAATGTTCATTAGTGGCGTGACCAGGATATTAGTGACACAGAAACTTGCCAATCAAAGGTGTCCGCAAAATGACAAGCAAAGTGTTGTGGAGGAGAATTTTACGACAATATTCCGGTGTGAACGGATTTGCATGCATAATCACATAGAAAAATATGATCATTTATACAAAAAAGGTTATTTATTTTCATATTGTTGGCATATTCTTCGAAGACATCTCTATAACCTGTATGAGGGCACACACAGGAAAAATAATGCTATTTTCGATGAGGAAAGTCCGTGTTCTCAGCATGCTTCATAGAGATTTGGTGTTCTCGGCAAAGATTCTTTGATAAATTGAGCTATATTTTGACCTTTTCGGCTTTGATCTAGATCAGTTATATCTTTTCTACGGGAAAGTTTTTTTGTTTTTATATTTTCGGCTCACTCACGTAGATACGTAGATGGCGTATGACATTTCATGAAAAATATCTTCAAATATATATAATAATATATAGCACACTACAAGTGCAATCTAAGTTTCAAAAGAGACCTCAAGAGCGCCATAAAACCTCAATAGACCTTTCTCGTCCGACCTAACCCCCTTTTTTCTTATTTTTATCCAAAAGACTACACATTTTTAAGAATATTGCCGTTAAAATGAGACTATTTGGAGTTATCGTGATTTTTTAATGATTTTTTAATGTAGAATACATTTAAGGTTTCAATATAGGGGTCCCGTTTCAAAATATCGGCTGCGGCGCCGCGTCAGATTTTGAACGTTAATAACTTTTATCATACTTAACAGAATGATTTGATTTTTAGGCCAATTTGTTGCAAATATGTTCCTCTATGCTGTATTAAAATTTGAAGTATGTATAACATGCACTAATAACAAAAAATTGTGTTTTGAAAAATCTTTCGAAAACGACTCGGAAAAGTGAAAATTTTCAGCCCATCCCGCACAGAGCCGTCAAAATGGTGGACCAACCGAACAATAAAATAATGAAAAGTTTATATATAGGTCCACTACATGTTTGTTCCTATGGTTATTCGCATTGGGTTGCTTGACGAGAGCAGTTGGTGGGGGAAAGACGGCATATTCCTTTGGTTAGGCCATTAGAAGCCGGACGGAAAGGAAAGGCTCATGCACGGCACGAGAACGAGCGAGAAAGCGATAGTAGTGCATATTAGCGCGATTATATAAATATCTGTCGGTCGGTTTTTCTCATCATTCGTATTCGTTCAAGCACTAGCAAGCAGCCAGTCCACCGAAGGAAAGCAGTTGGCAATGACGACGGCGGAAAAAGTGCCCCAGCTACTGGTGACTCATCGCAACCCGATCAGGAACTGTCGACCTGCAAGAATTTCGCCCCAACTAAAGGGCAACAGAGTAGGCTATCGTTCCAGCGTCTGGGTCGTGAGATTGTGCAGGACTGCAAAATCGAGCCACGCTTACAAAGCTCAGTCGTAATGATGCCCCGAGAAGCCAACGATGCCTACTTGGTCGGTTTGTTCGAGGATGCAAAATAGTGCTTTGTGGCTCACCGTGTCCGTGGGGAGTGCGTCTGAATTATGCTCCCGCAATAAAACAATAAACGGTTCTTTACAGGACCAATTAATTGTGTTGTAATAAGAGTTAAACTGAAATTTACATTTTATGGTGTATAACAAATAATTTTCAGAAAGCTATATAAAAAATACGATGTGTGGAAAGAAAGAAAGAGAATTAAAATTATCCTCTCTTGCTCGTTTTCGTGCACTGCTTTTCCTTTCCTTTCTGCTGCTACTACCATCATAACTAAAACGAATGTGCGTGTTCCCCCACCATCTCTTGGCCAGTGTTGCCACAATTGCATGTCGCTATTACAATTTGAATTATTTTATTGATCCTCTCTAGTATTGATAAAATATAGAACGTGCAAAGTACACTAGTCGCATGCTTTTATTCGAACTTTTTGGCAGCCTCCGTTGATTAACTGCATAAATCGATTTGTTTGTGCAGCTCCTTGCTAGTAGCAAACTAAATAGCCTTTATCAGCGCTAACAAATAACACGAAAGAATTTAAATTTGTGAAAATCTTTTCCTTCTTTTCAAATCTGCAGCATTCTTTGAAAATATTGTTTGAATGTTGTTATTGAAAAACTGAACATGCAAGTTTGCTAGCACTGGTCACTAGATTGAAGGCGATGGAAAGACATAATATTCGTTTTGGTTATGCTAGTATTGGTAGCCGAACGGAAAGGAAAGGCACAGGAATGGCACGAAAACGAGCGAGAGCGATAGTAGCGCTTTCTCGTGTGTTCATATATGAATATTGGTCGGTCGGTTTTTCTCATCATTCGTATTCGTTCACGCACTAGCAAGCAGCCAGTCCACCGAAGGAAAGAAGTTGGCGATGACGACGGTCGGAAAAAGTGCCCCAGCTACTGGTGACTCATCGCAACCCGATCAGGAACTGTCGCCCTGCAAGAATTTCGCCCCAACTAAAGGGCAACAGAGAAACTAATCTGTGTTCTAATAAGAGTTAAACGGGCTCACCGTGTCCGCGGGGAGTGCGTCTGAATTATGCTCCCGCAATAAAACAATAAACGGTTCTTTACAGGACCAATTAATTGTGTTCTAATAAGAGTTAAACTGAAATTTACATTTTATGGTGTATAACAAATAATTTTCAGAAAGCTATATAAGAAATACGATGTGTGGAAAGAAAGAAAGAGAATTTAAATTATCCTCTCTTGCTCGTTTTCGTGCACTGCTTTTCCATTCCTTTCTGCTGCTACTACAATCATAACTAAAACGAATGTGCGTGTTCTCCCACCATCTCATGGCCAGTGTTGCCACAATTGCATGTCGCTATAACAATTTGAATTATTTTATTGATCCTCTCTAGTATTGATAAAATATAGAATATGCAAAGTACATTAGTCGCATGCTTTTATTCGAACTTTTTGGCAGCCTCCGTTGATTAACTGCATAAATCGATTTGTTTGTGCAGCTCCTTGCTAGTAGCAAACTAAATAGCCTTTATCAGCGCTAACAAATAAGACAAAAGAATTTAAATTTGTGAAAATCTTCTCCTTCCTTCTTTTCAAATCTGCAACATTCTTTGAAAATATTGAAAATGTTATTGAAAAACTGAACATGCAAGTTTGCTAGCACTGGCCACTAAATTGAAGGCGATGGAAAGACAGAATATTCGTTTTGGTTATGCTAGTATTGGTAGCCGAACGGAAAGGAAAGGCACAGGAATGGCACGAAAACGAGCGGGAGAGCGATAGTAGTGCTTTCTCGTGTTTTCATATATGAATATTGGTCGGTCGGTTTTTCTCATCATTCGTATGCGTTCAAGCACTAGCAAGCAGCCAGTCCACCGGAGGAAAGCAGTTGGCGATGATGACGGTCCGCAAAAGTGCCCCAGCTACTGGTGGCCCATCGCAACCAACTACCGATCAGGAACTGTCGCCGTGCTAGTATTTCGCCCCAACTAAAGGGCAACGGAGCAACTAATCCGCTGGCTAACATTCCAGCGTCTGGTTTGTAAGGTTGTGTATTACTTCAAAGTCGAGCTACGCTTACAAAACTCAGCCGTAATGAAGCCAGTGATGCCTACTTGGTCGGTTTGTGGGAGTGGGCGTAAATTACAATAAAAGCAACGGTTCTTTTCAGGACCAATCAATTGTGTTCTAGTGAGAGTTAAACTGAAACATTCATTTTAAGTTGTGTAGCAAATTTTCAACAAGCAACATAATACGTTGTGTGGAAAGAAGTAGCTTGCACACGGAACAAAAATTTAAATTATCCTCTCGCTCGTTTCGTGCACTGCTTTTCCATTCCTTTCTACTGTTATTATCAGTATTACCAAAACGAATGTGTTGTTGCATGTGTTTAAGAGAAACGTTGAAGTCGCATGCTTCTATTCAAGCTTTTTGGCAGCCCCCGTGAACTAACTGCATTAAATGGTTTTTTTGTGCAGCTCCGTGCTAGTAGCAAACAAAATGGCCCTACTAGTGTCTGATTCGTGAGATTGTGCAAGATTTCAAAGTCGAGCTAAGCTTATAAAGTTCAGCCGTAATGGTACCCGAAGAAGCCAGTCTTGTCGTTTTGTTCGAGGCTACAAAACAGTTCGCCAGGCACGTAACTATCATGCCAAAAATATCCAACGATCCAGCGCATCACCATCAACACCAACGCCGATACCAAAGGTTCTTTTCAGAACCACCATTATTACCATAGAGAATTATTTGAAAATTTCCCATTCAAACGTGATTCTGTTGAATATTATTAGATTTAAATTAACGTCTCGAATTGAAATCACGACGCTCCGGTTATGTGACAGACATTACCCACCCATCTTTTTTTATTGTGACCACGACTAACGGTTTAATATAGACACCCCATTTCAATATTTCTGAAGGAACAGAAGGTCGAGTTTGGAAAGTTTGTAACTTTCATTGTACTTAACCAAATTACACAATGTTCGCACTAATGATTCAGAAATATGATCAGGAATCTTCTGTTAGATTTGTAAGTATGTATAATTTACATGAATAAAGAAAAATTGATTTTCAGGAATCAATTATTATCTGTTCTTCCATTGGCCAGTACTACGCGACTTCCTCATGCTAACAATTAATTTCATCGTTAGCCATCTCCCTCACCAAGGCCAACAACGCCAACAAAACCGGTCCTTTTCAGGACCACCATCATTTTTGTAAAGAATAATTTGAAATATTCCTCGCCCAAATCACCTTTTGTCCGAAAATTCCAATGAGTATCAAAATATTTAAAGAACGTGTTCCTTATGTATTCTACACCTCTCCGGTTATGTCGCAGACATTACCCACCCATCTTTTTTAAATTTGAAAAATGCAAGAATGTTGAGTATTGTTTTCACATTTACAAGAATGGTGGGACTCAAAATGTGTGTTTGGGCAACACTGTTTTGAATATTTTTGCTTGAGTTCCTGGCAACGCGGCAAATGAAGTGGTGAGTCGCGGTACAAAGTTCATTGGTTATGTAAACAAACTAAAGTGAACCTCTCGGTGGAGAACATTGCATGATAATGTTTAACCTCACTTTTTTGGCAGTTCAGAGAGATTGTTTACATGGTCTTGGAATTTTTGTTCATTCGATCATAGTATGAGAAACTTGGTTTGGTTCGCTGCCAAATGTTAACACTTTCCAAACAAGGTCGCTCAGCTGTAATTTTTTATTTGATGTCGGCATCATACATTGTTCCGTTAAATTTAACATTTTTACTTTTCTTGTACATGATTCATTGTAAAAGTAAAGAATTTCTAGCCACACATTTGAAAAAGGCCCACTGCCAAATGCAAACAAATCGAATTTTCATGTTCTCTATTAAAATCCTGGGACAAAACCTGTGGATATATGTTTTCTTTTTCTTTTTTTTTCTGTTCATTTGATCTCTTGTCTTGCATAGCCACTCTTTCTTCCTCACATATTTTAAATGGACTGGCTACATTTGACAGTTCCCCCTGACTGCATTTGACGGTTCCCTTTGGCTGCATTTGACAGCTCCTCCTGGCTGCAATTGACATTAGGTTTTTTCGTATCCACACGTCACGTCCCAGTTAAAAACTATCTATCTGGCCATGTGCATAAACATAACGCAACAATGAATTATGAAGAATTTTGATAATGATTTTATAACAAATTATAAAAGGGCCCGGGTGATATAAAAGTCCTAACTAGCAATACGCTTATTATAAAATGATTATAAAGGATTATTGTAACTGATTCCAAAAGGATTATAAAGGCAGTGAAATACGTACTCAATGAATTAAGGGGAGTGTCTGATGTAAACAATATGCGCAATCAAACTAAATAAAACAGTATTAAATTTTTAAATAGAATTATAATGAATTCGACCAAAACTTCTTTTGCATTTTTCTCAAGGTTTACGTTTGGCAGTTAGACCCTTTTCAAATGTTTCAAATGTTTGGGTAGAATTTAGATTATTTTATCGTTGTTGCGATCAATTTCATTTGGTTTGTTTTATTCAGAATGTTAGTCGCAGAGCATTTTGGTGATCTATGGCAATTGAAGACCTTTACACCCCATACTAGGTCCGCTCCTGTTGCAGCTGTTTCGCCCCGTCCGGCACCGAGTCAACCGATGGTCCAGCCTGCGCCGCACTCGTCTGTCGCTATGCCAGTGGCAGGGACTTGGATTAAATGCTAAAAGGTCAGCTACGGCTGGTTGTGTTGCAGCAATCGGTTTGCCTTCGGCCACGTTGGACATTCGGCTAACGGGAATATTCAGCGATTCCGATTCGAAGGACTGCTTCGGTTCAGCAATACGCTCCGGTATCGGACGAAGCTAACACTCCGGCAGGACGAAGGTTTCAATGAGGGGCTCAGGCATAAGTAGCAGAGTCCTTGCACTTACTGCTTGTCGAGTGAACAATTCCGACGAAACCGCTGCCACTCTTGATCACCGTCATAAGTGCGACGTCAGCGGTATAGTGCCAGGAATAGTCGAGAAGAGTGCCAGGACTGACTTGCCGAGAGCTACAAGATTAAATAGCAGAGCGTTTTTAAAGTGACCGTAGTATAACGTAGAGGCTTTAGGCAGATGATTTATTCAGCAGAATAAGATAGCAAAATTATCCAAAACATAAGACCTGGCTGCGAAGTGAATCCACACACATCATCACCTACAGAGGCAAGCAATATTGGAACGCAGCGAAATTCCTCACAATGAATTGATCTCGTTAGATGAAATTCCAGGAAGTACAATTTTCAAAGCATAATTTAGTCGACCGAAATTGTAGTCCTCAGACGAGAGAGAGACTGATAGAGTAGCAGCAGCTAGGAATTTTCTTTCGAAAGCTAGCAGCGGTTTCGCGTATCCTGCACTAAGTAGAGAGCGTTAAGACAGATCTCCGAAGCATGTCAAGTGCTATCAGATGACGGCGCCGATGGTTGGGTGGTAAGCGTGACCGCCACCCACCCCAGTTTGTCTGGGTTCAATCCCAGTCGAGGTCGTTGAGATTTTTCAGGGGTGAGAAAAATCTGAGGTCACGCCTTCCTTCGGAAGGGAAGTAAAGCCGTTGGTCCCCGGTCCATGAGTTGGTGGGTCGATATCCAATCCAGACAGTGTGGGAGTGTCATCTCTCTGGCGTCGGTGTTTGGCCTCGTAGCGGAAATAGGCCGACGGAAAATAAACAGAATTGGAAGTGCTATCAGATGAGAAAAAACGTCGCATCTATGACCAGTACGACAAGGACGGTCTGCTGACCAACGGTTCCGTCCGGTACCACCATAACACACGGCACCGGCGACACATATATTCACAACATACTAATTACTTATCCTTCCGAAAAAGTAAATAAATTGACTATGAAATTTATCATTCGCTGCCTAGTTATTTCGTGCCAATTTGAACAAGACAGCAGATAGCTTTATTGCGGTGCCAAAATGATGGCAACTCGGGATATAATATAAATTTACATATAAATTCTCCTCCCTGATATTCTATCACAATGTATAATGCTCTGCATTATTGTCATTCCAATCAAATCCTTCTTACTCCTTATCGTCAGTGCCGAGTGCTATTTTGCATTTGCCGGCTAAATCAACGACAATGCGATAATCGATGAAACTTTTGCTGTAATGGAACTTGAACACGAATAATAAATTAGGGTTACCAACCGTCCTTATTTTAAATGACATGTCCTTATTTTCGTGGTTTTTTGAAAGCGTCTTTATTTTACTTCAAATGTCCTTATTTTTAGTCTCAAACTTTGGCATATAAAGAGTGGTTCAACATGATGGTTTTAACAAGGCATGTCATTTTATTGTAGTTTAGTATTGTTTGCCACCACAGTATGCTCACGATTTTCAAATTATTCAACTATATTTCGAAAACCAGCGATCTGTGAGAAATGTGTTTCGTGCACTCCGTCCATAATATGGTCGATATAATCGGCCAACTGACTCCACTATTCACCATACAATCAAAGAGTGAAAGTTGCAGTTCTCGTTATTGGATGGTTAGCGAACAAATCGACCACATCCCGAGGGGCGACTCACTCTAGTATTTTCGGTTCAGGCTAACGTATTGAGAGACGTATTTGTGTATTTTTCACGAAATGACACGTATTTTGTGTATTGATGAGTATTGGTTATGTACGCATTGTATTTTTGTTGAATAATCAATTGAAACCGAATGTTACTGAATTTTGCCGTTTAAATGTTATTGTAGAATGCAAGTAGAATAATTTCATAAACGCAAATAATAAAATTAGTACAAATGGAATTACTAGTGATTTTTCAAGATTAACGAACAATTAAGCATTATGCCAAATTTTATTATTTAGAGAATTAGAATTTCTAATTAGGCTTACCCAGTGGTAATTTTTGAGCAACGCGGTATTATATTTAATCACTGCAGTATTATCTAAATTTATTTCAAAAATTGAGATGCATCTCAGTAAAATTGAGATGCTCCTAAGTAATATCAGCCGAAATTCCTACTGGTTGTACTAGACTCGGTTGCGTCACTAGAGCCTGAATTCTGGCAGAATCCAGCCGGTATTCCAACTGGACTTAGAGTTATGGCTGAACTCATTCCTGCAAGTTGATCGGAAGCGATTCGTAATTCGGATTCTTGTGTTTTGTATTATTTTTTATTATTTTAATTATAGAGGTTTTAGCCTTAGGGTCATTCGCCTCTTTTCTGGTTAGAGTAATTGCTTGTGGAAAAATCTCTAACCCTATGTGCGGGGTTGGGAATCGAACCCAGGTGAGCTGCGTACAATCTTGTGTTTTGCATTCTCAATTCATCGAGCGTTGGTTTCGATTCTATTCCCCCATCGAGTGTTGATTTATAATGTAACCTGTATCTAAACAAAATGATCCATCGCAATGTAAACTTCGAACTTGCAAGATTTTAGAGTTTCACTATTTAGGGTAAACATTAAACATTGTTTATGTCGAAAAAATGAGCGAATAGACCTTTCTCGTCAAAAAATTTTATATGCTTATTTACTTCATTTTTCATCCTCAAATCGATTTCGCTTAGTGCCGCGATGATTTGCAGCCTCTAACTATTGAAAAAATCAAAAATTCTTCGAACTGCCTAGTTCACCCCATATTCTCATGCCTTATCTTACCCAGCTTCCCCTTACCATTACACCATTTGGATGAATTTTGCGTGGGGAATATAAAATATGCACAATATAGTAAAAGGAAGGTAACATTATCTTACCCAGCTTCCCCTTACCATTACACCATTTGGATGAATTTTGCGTGGGGAATATAAAATATGCACAATATAGTAAAAGGAAGGTAACATTATTCATTTTGAATGTATGTATCAGTTTCTTGCTTGAGAAAATAAACATGGTGGCCGGGTTAGCTGAACGTAGATCTCGACGTAGATATTGACATCACTACGTAGCATGACACTACGTATTTTTATTTCATCTTCCATCTCTTTCTGCTGATTCGAAAAAATGACAACCACGCTCACGCATTAAGAAATGTTACCACCTTCACTATACCGTATCTTAGATGAACAATTCAATATTAATTCGTCAAAAGGGCGAAAGTGTTTTTTGTAAACAAACTTGTTTCGCTCATTAGTCTGCTGCAGAGTGGAATTTCATGAAAAATATGCGTTAATGTAAATTTTTACCCTTCGTAAAAGTAATTTCAATTGTTTTCTGCTTTGAAATTATAGTAAATTAAGAGAAATCATCAAAATAAAAGTTTGTTTACAAATCTTATTCGCCCTTTTGCCAATTTAATATCGAATTCATTCACATCCTGTCAAAACACATTGTTTTGACATGAGTGAATTCTGCTCAGTCTTCTTGGAAGATAATTAAAACAAAATGTCGTTAGTCTTATTTTCGGGTTCAGATCGTCGGAATTGGATGTTTTCCTTACTGTCCGCGTGTAACAAGCGGTATGCAGTGCAGTGCAAAAAATAAGTCGATTGTAAAACATTACATCGGTAAGTATTACGTTTTCCATGCGAGTCTATTTTCGCGAGGATTAATCACCGGATTATTTTTAGTACTGTTTGCCGTTAGTATAATACGATCTGCCATTGGTTTATTTTTTTTCATCTTTTCGACAACCCAAGGGATTAAGATTATACGTATATTACTTAGAGTGCTGCCTATCAAATCACGGTGCGAATTAAAATACCACGTCGCATTTACCATTGTGTACAACGACCAGAGCGTACCAAATTTAAGTGATTTTTACGGGTACATACGATTTAACTCAGCCGAAAGTAATGAGTAATGTCTACAAGAACAACGACCGATAATGTTATCACCGCCAATGCCAATTGTGATTGCGCTTACAGTGCACAGTGGTCCAGATCGCTAATTTAGGAGGAATTTTTACTTTCTGACAAACCTGTATAATTTAGCCGACGGGACTTTTCGACAATCGTTCGATTTGTCTGCCAACTAAACGGAAACCAGTAGAATTAGCGTTGACGGCTGACGCTAAACCAAGTTCTTCCGTGGAATACTTATCGCGCAACTTTCCTAATCTTTTTATTTTGGCTCTGCGACATATTTCGGAAAATGGTTTCCTCTTTCGGCCTTTACCTTTACCTTCGACTTCGAATCTTAGCTTTCCTTCAAGCCACACAAAATTTTCCAGCTCAAACCGAATTTGCGTGCGCTTACTCCGAATCCACAACCTTCTAAATTCCAACATGAAGATTTTTATTTTCTTCCGAGCACTAACAAGTCTCAATTTTACATTTGGATTACTACTTGTAATGAACTTAAGCAGTTCATCTGTCTTTTTACCAGCAATAAGCAAATTCGCCAACTCTCTTCGACTATTATCCATATTTACTAGTTTTATTTAAAACGAATAAAATCAGAAACCTTTTTTGACAGTCGTTTCACTTATGCAAAGCTTGCTGCGATGAGAGAATGATATTTGAAAGTGGCTTTTTTCATAATACAACGATATGTGTGTAAATGCTTTAATGCGTTGAACCTGCAAAACTACAAACTTTAAATCTAAATTGCAAATTTTAAAAAAATATCGTATTCGCCAATTTTTGCTCAAATATACTAATAAGTATGGTCTTTCATGTGGCGGAAACAGAATTCAATTTTAGGTGCCCGCATCAGCGATATTGAGCCTTGAAATAGGCTATTTTTTTAACGAAAAGTGTCCATAACTTTTTAAAGAAAAAAGTTAGACCTTCGGTGTCTTGGAGAAAAATACTCGGCTTGAAGTTTTCAATAAGCTGTTCAAAGGTTGTGTTAACAAAAAGTAAAAGATACGAAAGTTATACTAAAAAAACGTTTTTTTCAGGAACACCCTAATCTTTTTTTTAAATTTCTTGTATAACAAAAACTAAAAGAGATAGAGCTTTAATATGTTCAACAAATTTATTCAAAATAAGTTACTTTACAACTTTGTGGAAGACTGTGGAGCTCTATCTTTCATCAGTAAAAAGTTTATTTTCGTATTTTAGATAAATTAGAACCACCCTAATAACTATTCCAATAAAAAGAAGCATCTTCTAAAGTACACAAATTCATCCTAAGACATGATACGGCTAAATTATACAGGTTTGTCAGAAAGTAAAAATTCCTCCTAAATTAGCGATCTGGACCACTGTGCAGTGAAATGAAAAATTAAAAGTACCGTATATCACGAAATCTAGGCTAGGGAAGATGAACGACTAGTAACGAAATGGTTAGCAGCATCGACATCAACAACCAGATTTCAACCCAGCGCTTGACTGGAATCAAGAAAACAGATGGAGTTTGCAGATGGACCCGAAAAAAAATTTGTTGACCTAATTTTACAATCAAACTTTATTATCACCAAAATAAGAAAACTATCGTTGCATATAAATATATAAATGACCTGAAAGTTTTGATTGACCTTTTTTCACTTTGGAGCTGAACAATAGGGCAGATGGACTTCGTTGGTTCTAGATTTTCGTCGATTTTTCCGTAGTGGTCATGGTCACACTTTTGATTGTGTACGGTTCCTTGTAATAGCCGTATGGTGCATCAGCAACTTGTACACATGATGATGGCAATGAAGGTCACATGATAGAAATCAGGGGCCCTATTTTCTTCTAGTCACTAAGTGACGTGACTGTGAGAATAGGGCCCCAGGTAATTCGAACGAATTTCTTAGTTGTCTGAACTTGCACTACTTGTTGGAAAGTATTGACTGCTGATAGAGCAACGGGACGAGTGGTTTTACGACGTCCTATATCGGTTTCAAAACATGCATAAACCTTTTACTATGTACTACTCTGCCTATAATCGCAAGCCAGTCCTATGTAGATAGAGAATTCTATAGAACATGGGACTGACTTGCGATTATGGGCAGTCTGCTGTCGCTACCAACAACCGAAGTTTGCTTTATTATTGGCATCGCCACTGTTTATACTTCAGCGAGGATGGTTTGCACGCATTGGGGTTCAGTATCGATTGTAGTTCCCCATTAATCGAATCTTTATAATACCGATGCTTAAAAATGTGTACATGTTTGATTGGATGTGATCAGTACAGTGGGGCTGCATGAGTTTAGATTCAAGAGATCACACAAGTTTGATGATATTAAGCGACCCTTACACATTCATTATCTTTTTTAATACTAAGATATTAGCAAAAGTATTGATGATGTTATATAAAGTGACCAGATGTTTTCGGGTGAATGCGGGGCGCGTCAAGAAACCAAGTGAAGATGTATGTTTCCCATAAATTTACACAACAATACACTGAAACCTTTAGCAAAGATTCAAGAGGCTCAATTTTCCCGTTCCCCGCGTTGTTCGGAGATAAGAAGGTACCTTTAACTCAAAACTTTGAGTGTTCTGTACGATATGAATGTACAAGATAGGTGTTTTGGAGTAAACATCATTATGTTGTAATAGGCAGGATACTTTCCTGGACTTCTTGTCTTGCGAGACAAGCGATTGAAATCCGGGACGGGATGTCTGGTCACTTTATTACAATAGAAAAAGTCAAGCCCGCTTTTGTTCATAAAATCGTCCTCAATTTTTCAGTCTCAGTTTTCGACAGTACTGAGATTTTACTAAGATATGAAAGATACATTCGAAAATGTCGATCCGTCGATTAAACCGTAATGATGGCGAGAAGAATAATGATTTGGTGAATATAACCAAACGATCATTCAAATGGTTCCCAGTAAGTTCAACCGAAATACTGGTTGGTCCTAGCTAGTATTTCGGATCCAGTGACACAGCCGATTCTAATTAGAATAGGTTGTGTCTCTGGAGCCGGAATACTAGCTAGAACCAGCTAGAATCTCGGATTATTTTACGTCAGATCTTTACAGGGTTACTTCGAATCGGAATTGTCCACTGATATTATTGTTGCATGAGTTTTGAAGAAAGCTGGATAATAAAAACTAATGAGCTATCTCTGCTAGTAAAGCCATCCGCCATAGTATTACTTTTTAGAGACTGCCCATAAAAGCATAAGAGTCCCATATTGAAAAACAGAAAGCCGAGAAAAACGCTGTTTAAGATTTACATTTTCATTGAGCCTTATGGATAGGCCAACCATGTTTTGATATTTTTTTGTTATTTTCTAAACAAACCTGTTAATCTTATTTGTGCTTTATGATTCAGTGGTGACACAGAATACAATCTAACAGATAACTCATTTTCGACAAAAATCCATATATGACTTATGCTTTTATGGGCAGTATACTGCCATGATCCGCATAACAGTCCCATTTGCTTCCTATGCAGATGAGGTGTCGGGTGGCATTGTTATGCGTATCACGGCAGTATAGGTATTGGCTAAATAGTTAGGCTGTAGCTGGCCCAGTTTCTAAAGAACCGATGCCGCTTTGGACATCACGTACTAGTTGGGTTCATAAGGAATGGCCGTATTGCCATCATTATCATTCAGTAGTGGTAATGTTTTTAATTGAAACATTGTTCTTTTTATGCGTGGGATATACTGCCGATAATCGCAAGTTAGTCCCATGTCGATAGGGAACCCCTCAGAATATGATACTGACTTGCGATTATGGGTAGTATACCTCTGTAAAAAATTGTGATGAGACTACGGTAATTTCGGAACAATAAAGCCAGAATAAACTCGGCGACTCATGGAACATTGCACGATGACGAAATCGAAGGTAAAAATGACAGCTCAGCGTTCTTGTTTATTAGGTTTTAGCATTTGAAAAGTGATTCGAACCCAAAGTCCTTATATAGGAAGGTCCTAGCATGCGTCAACACCAAAATTGCCTCTCTGCTCGTATATGTGACAGCTTCTTCAGCGAATGGTAGCGTCTACGTCATCAATCCCACGTTTTATAGGCTGTCTCTGTTCACTGCCACTAACAATTTGACGCATACTAGGATCTTGTTTAGAGGGACTTTGATTCGAACCGAGTTTATCGTACTGTGCTCGAATGAACAATTTTCCAAGTCCATGTAAACAAGCTCTCTGAACTGTCAAAAAAGTGAGGTTAAACATTTTTATGCAATGTTCTATACTAAAATCATTTGTGTTTACATTTGTTGCGAATGAACCTGCACCGCATTTCACCTCAATTCATTTGTAGTGTTTCCGATAACTCGGACGAAATTTTGCGAAACAATGGTGCCAAACTGCATATTTGGAGTCCCACCATTCTTGATTTGGTGAAAAAAATATTCAACATTCTTGCATTTTTAAATTTTTAAAAAATTGTAAAAAGATCAGGATACGTCCTAAAAACCTCATTTTATCTGTAATGTTCTTAAAAATATAAAATCTAACGATTAAAAATAAGAAAAATAGGGGTTAGGTCTGACGAGAAAGGTCTATTCTTGACCAAAAATTTCCTACTGATGCTGGTAGGAAGTTTCGGATTTATTTATGTTCACGTCCCCTGGGAGTATTTTCCAATGTACGGGATGTTTATTTCCATTAAAGATTATGGGATTGTTCCTCTGAATCAAACTAACAAGAATTCTGATTGATTTCTGCCTACTTGTCATTCTAATGATTCACCGATTCTGAGTCCGTTTGCTGGGAGTCCCAATTCCGAGAAAAGTAAACAATCTAGCTTGAAAAAAAACATACGCTATGTCATAATAAGAAATATACTGAATTAGTTTCATTTGGCATGAAATTAATGTAATATTTGTATGGCTTGTATCAACAGTGTATTACTTGACGAATTGGATTGTTATCGACGCATTGAAAAATATTTCCGGTAATAACGTATTTTTGTGTATTAGTGTATTTTCGACGTATTAAATGTATTAAGATGTATTGAAGCATTTCTCGTGTATTTTTTCAATTGGGTATTTTCAATTCACTTTGAATGGGGAATGAATTGCCCCTCGAAAATTACCTACTGATGCTGGTAGGAAGTTTCGGATTTATTTATGTTCACGTCCCCTGGGAGTATTTTCAAATGTACGGGATGTTTATTTCCATTAAAGATTATGGGATTGTTTCTCTGAATCAAACTACCAAGAATTCTGATTGATTTCTGCCTAATTGTCATTCTAATGATTCACCGATTCTGAGTCCGTTTGCTGGGAGTCCCAATTCCGAGAAAAGTAAACAATCTAGCTTGAAAAAAACATACGCTATGTCATAATAAGAAATATACTGAATTAGTTTCATTTGGCACGAAATTAATGTAATATTTCTGCTTGTATCAACAGTGTATTACTTGACGAATTGGATTGTTATCGACGCATTGAAAAATATTTCCGGTACTAACGTATTTTTGTGTATTAGCGTATTTTCGACGTATTGAAAAATTCTTCCAGAAGTAACGTATTTTAGTGCATTACTGTATTTTCGGCGTATTAAATGTATTAAGGTGTATTGAAGCATTTCTCGTGTATTTTTTCAATTGGGTATTTTCAATTCACTTTGAATGGGGAGTGAATTGCCCCTCGGATACCACTTGAAATATTCGAATCCATCATCAAAAAATGGACCAATCGAAAGGATTACCTCAAGCGCCAACATGGTCAACGTTTAAAAGAAATTGTTTTCAAACAATAAATGGCAAAAAATGTTCTTTCGATTGACAAATAAACATTTCGCGATTTACTCCATGTTTAAAATTTTTGCGAGATCAAAAAAACGTCATGATGAATCACCCTGTATTAAATTATTCAGATCAACTTTATTCCAACACGGTAAATTGGATATACCTAGAAAATTAGTAGTGACGTAGTATCCATAAAATGGATACAAATTACTTACGAATAGGTTCCAATCCCTATTACATTTATCTACTTTTATGTAACATCCGATAGATTTGATAACCAATTACCAAATTTTAGGTGGATTCAAGTTACCTACTGCTGAGTATGTTCAGTTTTGTGGAATTTAGGTACAATTTACCTACACGCCCAGAAAAGTGCTCGAACTTAGAAGTGGGTATATTCACTCTATCTAAATTAGGTAATTACGAGTCTATTACAACTACCTTATACATGAAAAAGAATACATAGTATAGAAATTTCCATCTATTAGTTGGTAAATCATACCTTCTGTTTGGGTACAGCGCTAGTACCAATTCTCTAGGTACATTCAGTTTACTGTGAAGAGAATCAATTTCAATTGTCATTTTCAAATACTTCCAGCGATTGTTTTTGTTAATGCATACTCTCGGCGACTCATTCCAACCAAAAGTTCTTTTACTCAGAAGTAACCAAAATTTGTTGGATAACTCGATATAGCCAAAGATGTTATCTTCGTTCAATATTGGCACTACACCATTCCAATTTGTCTCGATCAAGATTCAACGTCCCAGTTCAACTGCGGGAACATAAGCCGACTTTTTCAGAATTCTGGCTCAAGTGACAACTGATTCAGGCTCCAATTCCGAATAGATTTGGCAGGGATGTCCTTAATTTGCTCTCAGTCCATTTGGTAACCCTAAATAAATGATTGTTCCATTCGAAAGCGATAACCTTGTTGTCCTCATGTTTGCAGCTATCATACGCTGGTAGGTATTCTGACCAATGGAAACGTTCTTCGATATGGGCATTGAACGATCAAAATCATTTCAATAACTTATCATCGACCGAATTAGTTACCTATAAAGTTCAGATAAACTTCACCACCTAAAAATGAATAATCAATCGGATTATCTTATTAGGAATTAACCCACGAGCAAACAAACAAATGTGTACAAATGTGATAAGGATCCATCATCCAGTAAGCAATCGTTTTATAGCCCAATGCTTGATCTTGCGATTCAGCATATGTCACCGGGTTTTACATCCAGCGCCGATTGGTCAATGTATGAACCAGGTTACCATTGTTGCAATCCTCATCCCTCTTGAGTTGATATTCTTTCAAAGAGCATCGAAAGTATTCAAGTAATGTAAATTTTAAAAGTCCGTGTAAACAAGTCTTAGGTAAACAAGCACACCGAAACTGTCAGAAAAGTGAGATTATACATTTTCATACAATGCTCTATATTTTTTCTATTTTTCATTTCAGCATCAGTGATGCCAGGTCTATTTAAACAATAGCCTGCAGTAAAAATATAAAAGTCTGCAGATTGCTACAAAAATCTTCAATAAATGCGACGTAGAAATGTAGTATGTATATAATTTAAATGATCAAAAATGTTGAAGGCTGGTGTATAAATTGGCTGGCATAGGCTTTGTTCTGCTAAATATTTGTAATCTGCAAAAGATCTGCAGTGAAAATGCAAAATCTGCAGATTTACTAATATATAGGCAGATCTGGCATCCTTTTAGTATTCCCCACAGGAAATTCATCCAAATGGTGTAAAAATATGGGGAAACAAGGCAAGATAGGTATTCAGAATATGGGGTTAAATGAGCAGCTTGCACTATTTTTGATTTTTTCAATAGTTAGAGGTACCAAATCATCGCGGCAATAGGCTGTAACGAATTGGGGATAAAAAAGGAAGCGTCCTATCATATAAAATTTTTTGACGAGAAAGGTCTATTGTTACTAGGGTTGCGACTGGGTTTATTGTGGTTCGTTTTTAAATGGTGAATGATAAAATATTATTACTCAAAGATGTTTGCATTTGCATATTGACAAATTACATAAATTACAATATACCTTCAAGTAGTATGTGAAAAACATCAAAACAAAAAACTCTACTGAAAAAGTTTTCAATTCCTGTACCGTCTCTGTTCAAAGATAGAGCTGATCTACATCAGATAATAATTATCGAAATGCTTAATTTTACCCGATATACTTTCTCGAAGTCATCAAAGCTCCAGGATGCTTACCTAGAGCGCTAGAGATTTTGTTCGTTGAAAGTACCATGAAAATGGGTATTTATTTTATTTAGAACCGGTTTATTATCGATGTACTCTGAATATAGTAAAATTGACCTGTTACCCACAAACAAAATAATTGGACATCGATAAATTCGATAACCGTATAGGGAATTAAAATAAAATATAAGCTCATGGCTACATCACGTCTGAATACATTAGTGTCTGAAATATTTTGCCTTCTAATTAAGATAACATCATTATTCACTGCAGACATTGGTTGTACTATATCAGAAAAATGGTTCGAATAATTTAAATTGTCTATTCATACTGGTAACTAAGTGTATTACTGCTGATCGCTTGCGCAATATGAATATGACGAAAAATAGGAATAATTAGGGAATCAAAACTAAATAGACATAATTCGAAACATGAAATAAATGTACATACAAGGAAAAAATCATGGTTTTAGAATTTTTCTGAATTCGATTCATTATTCAAATGTATGTCATGCGCGTAGCAAACAATCAGGGGTTAGCGTGTGATGTTGCACGAGTGATATAATGCCACTGACGACCAAGTAATGCGTTTGTTTACAAACTAGGGTGCTATCGGGTTTGGTATTGTATTGCGCAAGTAAGAGCGCAAACATTATCGTAACGTTTGAGAGTGTTTCTCATATAGTTAGACAGCGAAAAACGTTGATGCATGTGCGCTTCTGAAGAATTGTTTTGGGTGTGGATACTTCTGTCGGAGTTTCTGTAACCGTCGAAGTTTGCCAATATGGCTAAAGAAGCTGTGAATTCCGGTTATGGGCGTAGAACTACAATTACAAGCTATTGCCAGATCAGAACATCGTAACAAAAAACTATCAAAACTGTAGCTCCCATTGATACTTGTTATAATTTACTGTTATTTTAACTATTAACGAAATCTGATTTATAATACAACTTGTAACAAAAATTGCGTTATAATCTTGTTATGCTATAGTGATCGGGTAGGCTCACATTTTAGAAAAATTTCCACTATTCTACATTCATTACAACAATCATTGTAATTCAGGAACCGGTAACCGGATCTATATAAAATTCAATAGCAGCCGATGGGAGTGTTACCCATTTCATTTGAAGCTGTTTGTGAAAATTGGTTCAGCCATTTCCAGGAAAATAATGTGACATTTTTGGTTTCAAGCATACACACAAATGCATATACACACTCATACACATTTCTGGAGGTAGTATAGACGATAGTTCCGATAGACGCTAGAGATGTAGTGAGATTTGACAGTGGACTCTGTTGAATCTATATAAAAGGCTACATAAATCCGCAGGCAGCTTCGTCAGTCAAGTTAGAACCGGGTAAGGTTTACTACCCTATCGCCGGAGTGCTATATAAGGATTGATACCACTAGGATTCTAATTCTGGACGTGGAGAAAGAATTCATCGGAATGGTAATACAGATCGACAACCACGCTGGTAAGGATGTGCGACACCTCACCGAATCGGCAGTGAGCTAATGATATTAGGTGCCCCCGCCCCGTCCCGTCCCGTTAAATCTTTGGTAAATCACTAACGTTCGAAACCCGGCACCTTAGCCGGTGGAAGTAATCTCAATTAGTGCCGATCCGGCTCTAAACGTAGTAATTTATGAAGGACAACCACAACTCTCAAATGCAAAGGTAACCATGAGACCATATAGAGACGACTGCGAACTACGGGCATAGATAGCGGCTTAGAGTTAGGCCCCAATAGGCCTGGGAGATAACAACTTAACCTTCTGGAGATGGCGCTAGTACACTGAGTGCACGAGTTTTTCAATAATTTTTGGCGGCACTGTAATCATCAGTTTATCACTGAAAGTGAAAACTGGGCAGACAATTTAACTGTTTACAACTTTGTCTAAGACTGCAAATCAATCCAACTTCCTTGCGAGAAGTTCTTAAAATATTAATAAAGTGATGTATGAGTTAGTTTGGCATAAAGTCTGCCAATACAAGGTAGTAAAACAATGATCGATTCCCAAGAAGTTAATTTTTTGGCGAAATTATGATTTGGTTTAGCTGAAGAGTATGTTTGAAAGGCTTTTCGTACATGATTTGAGTAATCTTTTAACTAGAATATTTTTGTTCTACATTTCACCTCCAACACTAACTTTTCAACGAAAAGAGAAAGAAGGTGTCTTCTACAAAGTCGTAGAATAAGCCATTCACAGTAGTTTTTGAAAGAATGTTCATATAATATCTTTCTTATTTTAAAAGTTAGTGTTGGCGTCTTCTATGCGGTGAAATAAGGTACTTAAATTTTGTATTCAAAAGATGTGCTAAAATATTCCAAACATACTATTCAGTTAAATCCAATCATTATTTCGCAAGAAAACAAAGTTCGTGGGAATCGACAACTGAATCACCAGCATATGCTGTTAGAACCAATGCAAAACTGACTAAGACAGCATTTCAATAAAAGTGTAATAACTCTCCCAAGGTAGTTGGATTGATTTTAAGTCTTCGACAAAGTTGTAGACAATGAAGTTCCATGTCATATTTTCACTTACAGTGATTAACTGGCCTGTGTTAAGCCAAAGAGGACCAAGCGCCATTTAGAGGTACCTTCCTAAAAATCGCTATCGCAGCTAATGTAGAACTATAAACACCTACATCAATTTATTTCTGAGAACTCAAATAGTAATCGATAGCAAATAAGTACCTTTAAACTTTCTATGATAATGGTAAAGAATCGAAAAATTATTTTTTTCATTAAAAATACCAGGAAAAAATTATGGCGCTCAGTTCGCTTTGGCTTAACGCAGGTCAACTGATGTACATAGTGCCACCTAGCGGTGAAAATGAAGTTTAATAAATTGTTGAAAAATCCCATGAAAACTTCGAACACATTGGTCCGGTAGCTAGACTTATTCGATTTGGCTCAAATTTAGAGCAGATAGGACTAGGAACCGACTTAGGTATGTGCCGATCGAGTTTTCAAAAATTTGTTTTTCTTGCTAGGCAGTCTAATGTGCACAGACTTCACCAACGCTTGTGTAGTTTGTTTTCTAGCAAAAGGAATAGAATGATGGAAATTCAAATCGATGCCATGTGATCTGTTCCGGAGACACTCACGGATGTTCTAGAATAAGAACATTTTGTTGTTGGAACCAAACAACCCTTTAAAATACATATATGTCAATTTCCTTTTATTTAAAAAAAGATTGGCGTTCCAGGACCTTGATTTTCCCTAAAACAAGAACACCTTCAAGATGTTCTCCAGCGCTCTTATGTATTACGATCATGAAGATAGACATGTCACGAGACGGGTTTTATTGAGGATCAAAAATTGGCCTTCATTCCGATGAAACCAGGTTCCTGAAATATTTCGGAAAGTATCCAATACAATCAAAGCTCCTCAGAATATCGCCCAATGCATTTGTTTTGCAGAATCATGAAGTGTCATACGCAGCTAAACTGATATAAAAATCGATAAATTAGTTTTTGGATCTTCGAAAAGGAAGGTAACTTTAATACTTCTGACAAAACATCCGGAACACGATAATTTTCGAAAAGCTGGCCTCGATTCCTGAAACTAGATGAATTTTGTGATCGTTTTGAAAAACCCGAATCTAATGTCGTTGGAACACGTCTGAGAACCATAATTTTGAAATTTATTACCGAGGGTGGGCGTAGCGTAGTTGGTAAATCGATTGCCGAAGAGGCGAATGACCTTAAGGTTAGAACCTCTATAAAAATAAAAAACAATATTACATTGATTGAAATGGAGGTTGCGGACCGAAGAGTTAATATCAATATATACTAATGCCGCCTAATGGGATTATTTCGAACTAAGCATTTATCCAATCGTTGACGATTTACTTGCTCTATTACTGTAGAACTCAGTTGTTTCTATATGCAACAGTTTTCGATTTATTGTCAAATTAACGGAATATGTCCTGAGTGTACGACGCGACTGCTCGTGTAGTTTTTTTATGCGACTTCCAGAAAGTTAAAAACCCTTGTCCGCTCCGAGACACTCTCTTCGACAGGTGGGAGATGCACAAACCAAAGTGCAATCTTCTCGGGTGTGGACTGCAATTCATTATAATTATAAATTATAATTCGTTGTCCTCTGTTGTGCGACTTGCCGTCGCGTACAAGGGCAAGTTGTTGGGGAAAGCATTCGGGTTGGATTGTAACAACGAGTCCAAATGACGAGAGAGTTCATCAGCAGTTAGATATGGCGATGATTCCACAATACCAGACAATTTCAATCTACAATGTTGAATGAATCTCCGACAGTAAGCGACAATTCGCAACAATATCGTCAAAGATGAATATCGCTCAAACAGAGAGTGATCTGGGTTTACGACTGGACGAGCAACGGCAGCAACCTTTGGGCAAGGTTTCTATTCAAGAGTTTTAGTTGGAAATTTCGTTGCATCAAATTTGATAAAACTGTTCGGCCATTCCGTCGGTTCCGACGTTAATCATGGTGAACCTTCACACCACAGAGATAGGTTGAAGAGATCGCTGGAGCTAGTGCCTCGGAAGATCACATCCACCGGGTTCAGTAAATCGGCAACATAAACCGTCGGTGATGCGTTGGACAACCGCGATCCGATTCGCTACGAAAGTTTTATACTTGGAGGTTGAATGATGCAGCCAATGTAGCATGATTATGGAATCAAACAAAAAAAGCATCTGCACCAACGTTGAGACTTTCAATCGCGTTGCAGTAGAGATGGCTAAGGTGAACAGCAGAACAAAGTTCTAAGCGAGGAATAGTCGTATGGTGAACTGGAGGTATCCTGCATTTGGCTGGGAGAAGATGAGCTGTGACCATCGTGACCAACCGTCGTGGCCAACACTCCTAATGTAGATGCATGCTCCGTAAGCACGCTCGCTGGCATCGTAAAATCCATGGAGCGGAATGTTGTTTGCTGAGCCCGGTGTCTTCACCAGATGTGGAATAGAGAAAGATTTCAGTGCAGTTAGATCGGATCGATAATTCTGCCATTCTTCCCTTAAACGATCAATGAGAGGTTTCTCCTTCCAGAACATTTGCATAAAAGTCTTGGCCTTGATAATGATTGGCCCCCAGATTCCCAATTTCTGATGCCACTACTAGCTTCGTAATGGGATGATCGATAGAAAAATCCGGAACTTTGAACCGAGACGTATCTGATTCGGCATGCCACAGTAGGCCAAGAGTATTTGTGGAATTTTCAGCTGCACCGTCAATCTCAAGAACTGATCTGCTCTTTTAGTTCGTCAGGAACGTTGGTAAGTGCTTCGGAAGAATTCGAAGACTATCTTCACCACTCAAACCCTGCGGTGCCGAGAATATTCTGGGCTTCACATTGAAGACTGGCGGCTTCGTCTACGCTGTTCTCACCACTCAAAAAGTCATCTACATAGAAGTCCTTTCCGATTTTTGCTGGTACATCAACTTCTTTTTTCTGAATAATCGAACTGCAGCTGTTGAAGGCTGTTGCCAAATAAGGAGTGCTGGCGCTGCCATATGTTACCGTAGTGAACTCATACGGTCTTATCTCCGAATCCGTGGAATGCTGCCAGAAAATTCGCTGCAAGGTAGTATCATGAGGGTGTATCGAAATTTGGCGATTCATCTTGGTGATGGATATCACCAAAGCAATTTCTCGGACTCGAATTCGAACCACAATAGAGCAGAGAGCTTCTTGTACGGTTGGTCCAACCATAAAGCAATCATACAGAGAGATTCCCGTAGAAGACCTTCTAGACTCATCGAAAACCACTTCACACTCGTAGAATCGATGCGGTTGACTGCAAACAGCACAGCGAGAGGTGGTTGTGTGAGCGACTGTCGCTGTATGTGCGACAGATAAACGAGACCTTTCCTTTGAGTTAGTGTGGAATCCTGTTACTTCATTGCTCAGCGAGTGTAAAATACGAGCTTGCTCGTGCAAAAATGGATTATTTCTTCGTACGTCGAAATTTTATCTATCATTTCACCTGTTGACTTCTCCAATTCCTGTAAAGTATGCTTGTCTAGGCGATCATACACCATGTGCTCCAACAAAGAACTCCACGAGTCGGTCGACTCCCCCAATGTCGTTAATATTTTCACGGGGCGTTCGAACTGGTCAACAAGGCTCAATATAGCATCAGAAGATTCTTTTTGAACAGATTCAATGGCATATAGTGTGGTTCAATGGCATATATAGTGGGGTTGTCGGTTCCGACAGCATGAAGTAAGAAGTTACTTTACGCTTGTCCGGAAATGCCGTAGACTCAGGTGATTCGCATTTCTAATGCCAAAAGATCTTGACTCCTACAGTAGCAGACAAAAAGTTAAGTCGCCGGTGAGCTCTAAGCTTGCATATATGATCCTTCCACGCTTTTCTAAACTTTCTTCCTTCAACTCCTTGCTCTCCCTTGAGTACTATAGCTCTTAATATTGAAAAATATACTTCACCTTCCAGTCCCTTGCTAATTAAAAGCCGTAACAACTGTTGACAAATTGACTCAATACGTCGTTAACAAAAATGGTTAACAAAAAAATGGTAAAAATATAGAGTGTAAACATGATTTTTAATAAGAAAACGATAACATCGTAACGACCAACTAGTAGATCCCACGCGACCTTGTAATTATCTGTTGTGATACTGATGGTGTCTAATAGCTTCCTCACAGGCCCCTTCAGTGCGGCCATCAAGTAATGAAATTTATCAACTAACTGCAAATTGTTATTTCCGTGGATCAAAACTGTATACGCACCTCGGAAAGAAATCCCGTTATTGATATCATCATCAAAAGTACGCAAATCAATTTTAGGTAATCGTACAACTGATGATACAGGGGCAGACACCATAGCGACAGATCTGTTGTAACGACTGGCCTTTGTGATAATAGAAAATCTGGCAGCAAATAATATTTCTCCTCCATTTCATCCATTTGTTTAGTAAAGTCGACCACTGTTTCTGCACCATCACTTGTTAGCAGCTCAACATTTATTGAGGTAGAAATATAGCGTTCGAAAAGCTGATCGAGTCGAGACCCCAGTAACAATTGCGGTTTTATGGCACTCTTGAAGCCCTTCTTAAAACTTAGAATGCACTTGTACTGTGCTATAAAACTAAAAATGCTACTTGGGGATACACGCGAATCAATTTTATCACAATCATGCGCAGCATCGAAACCATTTATGAACTTTTCTATCGCCAAGATTGAATTCATGGTGACGCTTAGCACCTTAGATTGTTCCCTCAGTTTTGGCATTTCACAATTCAGGAATCTAAAGGACCCTTCACAACTATCAAATTTGATGGAAACTACTCCTACTCTCAATGAATTCACAAAACTGCCAACTGTAGAATGCCCAGTGTACTCACCGTAGCCACAACTACTTCAGTCTCTTACAACCACTTATCTGCTCAAGCACTCCGCCAAGCCCCTTTAGCGATGCAGGTTTTCACGTAAAGGCCCAGACAATGACGAGAATCACATAAGCAGGTTTTAACGACAAACCCGGCGAAACGCCAGGAAGAATGCTCTACCCGTGAATAACAGGAACAGTTCAATTTTCACTACAACTGTGCGTTTTTGCGAACTTTTTGACGTAGGACGTCTTTGTTTTCGATATATAGGGTTGCACGTTGCAAATTCTACAAAAATGGTATGTAACGAAAAGGTCCAATTTTAAACGCATATATTTCAGCCATCTCACGATAAATTTTCAAATTTTTTGCGCATATCGTCCGAAATACTTCTAAGAATAGATTCCAATAAATAAACCTAAAGATTTTTGATATCATGGCATTAAAAATTTAAATAATGATCAACCTAGTCAAAATACCACGCATTTACACACAGAAGATAGCGCTTCCCTAGTCCAGCACGACAGATTTGTGTACCTAGCGCGCTACGCTTCTATGAATGACGTCATCATCAACTATTTAAGCGGACGGATTTCGCCGAACCAGCTCAGTTGCCCGTTGAACAGCAGACGAAGCAGATCACTGCGCTGTGTGTTTTCACAGCCAGTGTAGTTGAGTTAGAAGTCCGTTACACTGCCTGTGGAAGTACGCTACCCAGTGAATGCGACTAAGCTTGTCCGTTCAATCACTATGCTATCTTTTGTGTTGTGCTCGTTTCCAGCACACTTTTATGTATAATTATTCGTACACAAAACAGTTTGTACCTGCGAGCCATGTTTGCAAACACGGTTAACATAGTGTCGTGGTATTAGTTGTCTCTTTCGCTCTACCCATCATCATGAACGTTGATTAATTTTGCTGTGTGCGCTTGGTTTTAATGTTTGAGACGAATGTGGAGGTAGGTAGATCTCAACATTCAACAAATTAACAAAAATTACCCGCTGCTACTTAGCAGAATAACTCTAAGAACATCTTTGTCTCTTTCGCATTTCCATTCATTGCTGCAAACACTATACGCTCTTCTGAATTAACAAATAGCGTTGTGTCACTCTCACGTGAGCAGAATAATTCAATCGATATAGCGTTCTCTTTCCATCGGCGTTTGTAATTCATATGGCATAAAGGAAAATTCTTCTAATGTGTAGTAGGTTGAGACGAATCCATTTCATAACGTCGGAAAGGGGATACGTCACAACAGTCACAACAGGAGTATTATAACGAACAACAAGTCATAAAATCCGAAAACAAAATGTCTCTTAAATTCTGAAACTATTGAAGTTACAAAAGTGTTCAAGCATCTTGTGTGACGCTCAGTAAATATTCTTAACGCTTCGCATGCTACGGTTTGCAATTGATAAAAGTGATCATATTCTGGATTCGCCGTAAGTGTCCAACACGGCCAAATCGTCTCCAATTTTATTTCGAATCTGATAAAAAGTTGAATGGTTGTATATTTAGCTCTTTAGAGCAAATTGATAAACCAGTCAGTTTCGTATCGATAGCGTTCAATTTATTATTTTTCCAAGAAATAAAAAAAAATTCTATAAAGAACACGAAGTATGAAAGTATTGAAAAGTAAATTTGATATCACATTTGTCCATCGTAATTTTAAATCAAATCAAGATTTCATGCTGACATCAACATAAGATTTGTTGTTATTTTGATGTTTGACTTCGCTCGAGTTCAAACCTCTTGTGAAGCTCAGTAGAGGTTGTTGATACATTGTATTATAAATAGAGGTGTGCGGCGCGCCGCCGATTTCAGGTAGAAATTGTCGGCGCGCCGATATTTTTAATCCTAAAATCGGCGGCGCGACGCACACCTCTAATTATGAAGGTCTGCAATTCGATAAAAGTGACTCTTTGGAACCATATTCCGTATACACCGAAACGCACCATCGCAGTCAAATGACCTCCAAACTTATTTTCAATGCCTTCAATCATCCTGTAAAGCCTAATAGATCTTTTCGATACTTAACATGATATAAGTTTGCAAGTTGATAAAAGTGACCCTCTGGGAACATATTCCGAGCACACCGCAACTCACCATCGCGGCCAAATGGCCACGAAACTATTTTCAAATGCCTTCAACAATCTTGTGAAGCTAAGTAGATGATTTTTGATACCTCGCATGATGAAGGTTTACGATTTGATCAAAGTGACCCCTTTTCCGGAATCACCGTAACTGACCAACGTGGCCAATTGGCCTCGAAACTTGTTTTCATTACTTTCAACCATCTTGTGAAGCTCAGTAGATGTCTTTTGATACATTCATCATGCAGGTTTATGATTTGATAAAAGTGACCCTCTGGGACCATATTCCAGAATCACCGGAACTGACCAACGTGGCCTATTGGCCTCGAAGCTTGTTTTCATTGCTTTCAACCATCTTGTGAAGCCCAGTAGTAGGCACAGCTTTCGGACCATATTCCGAAATCACCGGAACTGACCAACGTGGCCAATTGGCCTCGAAACTTGTTTTCATTGCTTTCAACCATCTTGTGAAGCTTAGTAGATGTTTTTTGATACGTCGCATGATGAAGGTTTACGATTTGATTAAATCCGGAATCATATTCCGATCATATTCCGGAATCAACGGAACTGACCAACGCCTCCAAACTGATTTTCATTGCTTTCAACCATCTTGTGAAGCTCAGTAGATATTTTTTGATACGTCGCATGATGAAGGTTTACGATTTGATAAAAGTGACCCTCTGGGACCATATTCCGGAATCACCGGAACTGACCAACGTGGCCTATTGGCCTCGAAACTTGTTTTCATTGCTTTCAACCATCTAATGAAGCTCAGTAGATGTTTTTTGATACGTCGCATGATGCAGGTTTACGATTTGATAAAAGTGACCCTTTGGGACCACATTCCGGAATCACCGGAACTGGCCATCGTGGCCAAATGGTCTAAATACTTGTTTTCAATGCCTTCAACTAAATTGTAAAGCTCAGTAGATGTTTTTGGATAATGCGACGTATCATTGAATGGTTTTCAATTTGATAAAAGTGACCGTCTGGGACCCAAATCCGGATTCACCGGTGAAGCGGTCAAGTGTCCTCGTAGTCTGAAAATGGTTCGATTTGGTTCTCACACGCAGGTTTTTGCCGCTTACTTTGTCATTCTTGGAGTCATTTTTTCAATGGATCCAAAGAGCATTCATTATTGGCCTCTTGTAACCGGTTCCAGGCCCCCCGGGGAAGATTGGCCCAACATCAAATTACTCTAGTATGATGTATTTTAGTAAATCCTACAAATTTTAAACCAGTTTAAGCATTGTCCCATAGAAAATTTCCATGTTATTAATAAAAAAACCCCAAATGGCAAATCCGACTCACCTTAACGCAATCCGGAATAACTCCGGTATTTTTGGACCATGGCGGACGATGTTCCATAGTATAAACTAGAGGAATAGCCGGTTCTTTTGACATATAAATCATCAAAATTAGTCAACTCTGTCAAGAGTTATGAATTTTTGAAAAAAAAAAATTCTGCTAAAATCTCAACCCGAGCGTTTAGGTGTTAATCGCGATAGCAACTAGATGTGATTCGCGACCCGAACCAGCAGCGGGGGCTGACTGCGGGTGCGGTAGGACGAGGTAGTGGGCCCTATACGTTCTAGGCCTAAATACCACATGCCCTAAAGCAGCCCTGACAAGGCGAGCCAGCGCCGCCTTTAAATAAGCGCTTAACCCAAATCCCTCTCCTCCCGTTATCCTTCCTTCCTTCTGCGGCTGTTCGCCCATCTAAATATGGAAGCTGTCCTTCAATGTCAGCTTCTTTCACCGAACAGCCTAGATAAGCCGTGTAGTGTCGGTAGTGGTTGTTTCAACCGGCTAAGAATTACACTACGGACTACCTGTTTCAGTGGTAAAAATCTACCAAACAGGGAACCCCAATTCCATAGTGTCATGCGACCCGTGCTATGGGTAAAATTGTTGAAGGGGTTTAAAACATTCTCAATGGCGAACGGAGCCTGGGAAGAGTTGGGCGAACTCCCCAGTATGCTGCATTACGCAGCGGAACGTTCACTCTACACACCGATTTTTTTTCACCGATGATTCACTCAATTTTGCCGAATTTTTGTTGGCTGGGGGTTTGCTGAGACTCTCGGCTGACGGTAGTTCGGTGAAGTTTTGTTGAGTTTCGATTATCAAATTTCGATGTGTACAGATGAACCTGCCCAGAGGCCGTGTGGTATCCGGCCTAGAATTGAGCCACTGGAGTCCTGCTCCCATGTCGTAGGAGGCGACTGAAAGTAGGAGACCCTAAGTCAAGGTGTAGTTCCGTGCTGAGGACTTAATGACTGGAGGGTCTAAAATATGCCAGTCGCGCACGGAGCATTTTGGGTTTTGCCCTTACTTTGTTATGCGAATCTCTGACACAGTGGACCATTATTTTCTTCGCAAATCGTGGGAATCAAATGATCACGTCCCATTTAAACCTGATATGGCTCGCTAAATGCGTTAACATCCCAACTCGCTTGGTGTCCTCTAGTTGTTGTGCAATTTGTATTGGAGATGAAATGTACAGTTCTCTAATCAACAATGGATAGAATAGCACAAATCAATCTCCAACATAAACGTACAGCAACTATGAATTTATCTCGACTCATGCAGGAAGGTAAAGCTTCCATAGCATTGGTTCAAGAACCGTATTTCCATAAAGGAAACTTCTATTTTGGAAAGTTACTTAACACTGCCTTCATTGCTTACAACAAGACAAGCATAACTAACCCACGTGAAATGCCTCGTGCTTGCATTCTTGCAAATAAGGCTATTGACGCGTGTCTCATATCGGAGCTCACAACTCGCGATATCTGTGTTGTCACAGTTACACTGACTGTCGGAAACGTAGACAAAATATATATATATATATATATATATATATATATATATATATATATATATATATATATATATATATATATATATATATATATATATATATATATATATATATATATATATATATATATATATATATATATATATATATATATATATATATATATATATATATATATATATATATATATATATATATATATATATATATATATATATATATATATATATATATATATATATATATATATATATATATATATATATATATATATATATATATATATATATATATTGTTTTACATACCTACCGCATAACGAATCATCTCCTTCTGATGCTTTTAAAAGCGTTGTATCATATTGTAGCAGAAATGGGCTTCCGCTCATTATCGGCAGTGATGCGAATGCTCATCACATCATTTGGGGCAGCTCAGACATCAATTTGAGAGGCTCTGAACTGATGGAGTACATAAGTAGTACAAATCTCCATATTCTGAATGTGGGAAACCGACCAACTTTTGCGAGGTCTGGGAGGGAGGAGGTGTTAGACATAACACTTTGCTCTGATTGAATTTTGCATGAACTGGGAAATTGGCATGTTCCATATGAAACTGAACCATCTCTAAGTACATAAGTAGTACAAATCTCCATATTCTGAATGTGGGAAACCGACCAACTTTTGCGAGGTCTGGGAGGGAGGAGGTGTTAGACATAACACTTTGCTCTGATTGAATTTTGCATGAACTGGGAAATTGGCATGTTCCAAATGAAACTGAACCGTCTCTATCCGATCATAAATATATATTTTTCGATCATTTTGATTTCACCTTCAATGTGGTGATATATCGTAATCCTAAATCTACAAACTGGGACCTCCTTTTGGAAAACTTGGCGACTAAATTTCATGGATATTTTCCAACAATTAGTCAACTAGACGACTTAGATGACGTCGTGGATACGACAAACTCATTCATATTAGCATCCTACGAAGAAGCTTGTCCACTTCGTACTGTTAAATCGACTAGGGGAACCCCTTGGTGGAGGGCTGAGCTTGAAAGAACGAAGAAAGTTATGAGAAGAGCTTGGAACCGGCGTCAGCGTGATGACTCCAGGGCTTTCAGGTCAGCTCGTAGTGCATATAAGAAATGTCTTAGATCTCCAGAACGGGCTGGCTGGCAAAGCCTAGTCTGAACGAGACTAGCAGATTAAATAAAATTCTCTCCAAATCGAATGATTTTCAGATGAACTCCTTAAAAACCAGAGATGGTGTTTATGTGACGGACGAAAAAGATGTTCCTAATTGTCTCTTCGACACACACACTTTCCAGGTTGTATCGATCCGGATGTTCACAGATCTCATTCTGGTGATTCGGACTCATGGGCGTTAGCACGCACATTGGTTTCCACTGAATCGGTCAAGTGGGCAGTTGACAGCTTTGCTCCATACAAATCACCCGGAAAGATGCAATACTTCCCGTGCTACTGCAAAAGGGATTTGATATTCTTAAACATGTCTTGAAAAAGATTTTGCTTTCCAGTCTTGCTACCGGGTATATCCCGAAAGCATGGCGAGAAATAACTGTTAGATTTATTCCCAAAGGGGGGCGCTCAAGCTATGAAGAAGCCAAGAGTTTTAGGCCTATCAGCTTAAGTTCTTTTCTTCTGAGAGCTTTGGAACGGATAATCGATCATCACATCAGGAACGTTAGTTTAGTTAAATATCCACTGCACAACATGCATATCAGTGTGGGAAATCCACGATCACTCTGCTTCACGATGTTGTTTACAACATTGAGAAAGCCTTCTCGCTCCAGCAATCTAGCTTGGGTGTATTCCTAGATATTGAGGGTGCTTTTGACAATGTGTCCTTCCAGTCTATTCTGGAAGCGACGCGCGGTCATGGGATACCTGCATGTATCTCAGGTTGGATAAACGCAGTGCTTAGTAACCGCATACTTTGCTCGTCACTGCGACAGGCTGAGATACGGAAGTTGAGTATTTGCGGTTGTCCTCAGGGCGGCGTTCTGTCACCTTTGTTATGGAACTTAGTAGCTGACGGCTTGTTGAAGAAACTCAATGAGCTTGGATTTCCAACCTACGGGTTTGCTGACGATTACCAAATACTAATTACTGGATTTTGCATCGGAACAATCTTTGACTTAATGCAACAGGCATTAAGAGCTGTCGAACAGTGGTGTCGACAAGTTAAACTATCAGTTAACTCAAGCAAAACTTCAATGGTTCTTTTCACGAAGAAGCGAATAACAACCGGGGTTCGTCCCTTGCAGTTCTTTGATTCTGAGCTACTGTGTGCAGATCAAGTCAAATACGTTGGAGTCATATTGGATTCCAAACTGAATTGGTCTGCTCACATTGAGTTCAGAGTCAAGAAAGCGTGCATGGCCTTCGGGCAGTGCAGACGAGCTTTTGGAAAGACCTGGGGTCTCAAACCTAAATACATCTATTGGATTTACACGACAATTGTACGTCCAATACTGTCATACGGATGCCTTGTGTGGTGGCAGAGGGGAGAGGTGGTGACAGTCCAGTCAAAGCTAAACCATCTGCAAAGAATGGCGCTCATGGCGTTGACTGGTGCTTTCACCACGACTCCGACTGCTGCTCTTGAGGCACTTCTAAATATCAAACCATTACACATACACTTAAAACAAGAAGCACTATCATGTTACTGGGCTTTGGAACAGTAATCATGTTGATCTTGCTACCAGTCATACACGATTGTGGTCACAAATGTTTACATGGGGTGAAGATATTCTTGCTCCCAGCGATATTACACTCACTTGTAGTTTTCCTTACAGGACATTCCATGTGAAGATTCCCTCTCGAGAGGAGTGGTTGTCTGGCTTTATGGAAAGACAACAACAAACGCAAGTGGTTTGTTACATGGAGGGACGTGCTGGTGCTGGTGTCTACTGTCGTGAAATGAGATTGGAACAATTTCACTCACTAGGTAGATACTTCACTGTATTCCGAGTAGAAATACTTGCGATTATATGCGGGGTACAATCGTCCCTTCAACAGAACTTCTCCGGCGAAATTATATACTTCTGCTCCGATAGTCAAGCTGCAATCAAGGCCTTAGCTTAGACAAATCACGGTCCAAGCAGGTGATCGCGTGCCGAACCCAAATCGAAGAACTAAGTATTGGCAACACTATCTACCTTGTCTGGGTGCCCGGACATTCCGGTATTATTGGAAATGAATAGCCCGACGAATTCACCAAGGCAGATGCGGTGATTGAGTTCGTTGGTCCTGAGCCATCCTTGCCAATTTCGACAAGTTGGATAAGCGAAAAATGCGGCCCTGCGCTTCTTTCGAACCTCGCAATTATGGGAGAAATCTACAAACGTTTCACCAAACAAAGGCGTTTCTAGAACAACGGCGCCCAGTGAGTTCGAAAAACCTCAAACCGCCGGCGTCGGTGGTAAAACTTGATGATGAGTTATGTTCTATCAATGACCAAGTCTTGGGTGCAATGCCCAACTCCTACTTAGCAGAAGGCAAAGGATTCCTTTCGATTATATCCATATGAGCTTGCCTAGTCCTAGTTTTCTGTTCTAAGTTTATAACTAATTCGCTCTAGAATACCAATCCGTCTTTCAATTTTCATTGCTTTGGTTTCTCTTAGTCTTAAATTTGCCGAAAATAGCCAATGAAATCGATACCGTTGAGTCTTGCGGCAATAAAAACATAGTAACATACTAAAGTTACTTATCCAATGTGGTAAAGACCTTTAGGCTTATTTACTTCCAATTCCCTATCCTCCCTCCTCCTTCTATTTTCCTTCCGCTCAGGAAATGATAAGAAGACACGGCCAATCATGAATTCCCGACTACATACGGGGAACGTGCCATTTGAGCCAAAAATCTAGAGTTTTATATTGTAGGGGTACATAAAGCAGGCAGAGATACACTTTTATTTAACGCCGTCTCTAGCAAGTCACGGCTGCTTTAGCAAATATCTGCATGGGTTCTGTCACGCGCCTTCACTCTGCTGCCCGGAGCAAGAGAGTGCGGAGAAATCACCGGAGCCCGTGTACCAGCATCGAGGAAGTGCGAGACGAGTTTCTGGCTCTTTGCGCAGAGAATGACTTACAAGATATGCGCAAAGAAGCAAAGATGTGGAATACAATCAGTAGAGTAGTCCCTCATATACTAGCAAACTAGTGACCAGGGCTGATAGTTAGAATAAGTGCACCCTATCGGCCACCAAGGTATTGGCTAGATCCACCCCCGGGGACTAGCCTGAGTACATCATCACAAACCTGGGAGCTCTCGAAACAGACATCGATATCGTGAGAAATTCCGCCACCGGGAAACCCTCAATCAGAGTAGGGTGGATTCACCAACGGGGAATATTCGAGTAGATTGCGACAGAGCTTGAAGCTGAATGGCTCTCTAAAACGGCTGGTTGAAATTTACCGCTGTGATATATTCGAGTAGAGTTCGAAGCAGAATGGCTCAATTTAGCAAAGAATCTAAACGGCCTGATGAATGGCAAGTACGACAAAACATTCTCCAGAAAATTACTTCCAATCCACATGCTACGCTTCTGCTGTCAACACTCAAGGAAAACAGTAACACTAACAGCCATAGAATTTTGTGCGTTCATTAGCTATACCATCAGGATGAACTGCAGTATTTGCAGCAATACAGAGATGTTAAACGTCGAAGTAAATTGTTCCAACCGAATTCTTGGACGGAAGGGGACTTCTTAGGTTGGCGGGATGATTGAGGAATCTGATCTACACTACGACACAAAGCATCCTCTATTACTACAGCGTCACTCAATTCTAACCTTTTACATACTGCTTCGTGATCATATCATGTATCATTATTACAAACTGCTAGCAGTATTTCGAAGCGGGGTTGGATTGTAGGAGGTCGCGTCCAGTCACATCCGTCGTTTCTAGTTACCGATGATTATGGTGGTCCGGTGAGCAGAGGGCGCAGAGTACGAGGTGTGGTGGTGTGCAATCGGTACACGACCCTATTCGTCCGTTTATCAATAAAATCAGTTTATCTGGAAGAAAGATCTCAGCCACAATATTGGCATCTTCCACTAGGTTCTCCAATTGCAACGGGCTTCCAGCCAAGATATTCTCAGATATCGCACCGGTGTTAGATTTGCCTCCACGAACTCTATCGCCTCAGAAAACTCCGCATACCACATCAAACAGAACGTCAACTTCATGACAGATAAGAGTATAAAATGAAACTTGATACCAATTCAGTAACCACAACACGATTGATTCTGGGATTCCGCAATCAAAAGAGTGTATCAACATCTAGGGAAAAACGCAGGCGATCAAAACTTCACATTCGAAGAATTGTCCTTTCTCAACCACGTTTCAGCTAAGATGAAGTTTTGCCTAAGGGCACTAACCTCCATTGATGCTCCTGAACCGCAGCCATTGACACTTGTCCATTTTCTCATCAGAATAACGCTCAAGACCGTTCTTAAAATGAGCATACTGGAGCGTCAAATTTGATAAATACCCAAGCAAACGAAAAGCCCATAATACCCCCATGCTCATGGGGTTTGTCATGGGTGTTTGAAATGGGTTCAACCCATGAAAACACCATCACCATGGTCCGGTAGATCCCGTATAAAACACCATATGTTGGTGTATTTATGGGTTACTGAGACAATTTTATGGTGTTTTGATGGTTGTGAATTTTGGCATGGACCATGTTTAAGGTCTTTTCAAGGGGCTATGTGGTGTTTGAACCCATGAGTATTTGCTCGGGTATCTCGTTGGAGTTATATACAACGCTTATCACAAGAGTTTCAAACCCGGCAGTTGGAATACGTTCGCTCGCTCCAACGTTTCTCGAAATGACAGAAATCATCGCCTGAGATTGAAGACTTCTAATTTTGTTATAGAACTATGAAAGACCAAGACAGTTGCCCCTAAGAAAAATTTTGCAGATTTTCCTAGAATTATTTAGTTTAGTTATCAAAACCAGTAATTTCCGTCCAGGGGAAGCGAAAGACGGCGGGTACTCGTTTCATTAAAATTGGTCGAGTATATTTCAGGAAAATAGGAAAAACACGATTATATACCACTTTGATTAATCTTCATCCACTAGATTGCCACCACTATTTTCGCATCTATCGGAAATAAAATATATATCAAATTGTACTATTGAGTCGTCATCATGCTTTATTTTTATTCCAACCCGTTCGATTGCCGTGTTTCAGGTTTTTTGGCGCTTTCGCGAATTTTTCGGACTCTGTCCACAAGAACAATGATTCTGGTGTAAGAATATGCGTAAATTGCAAAATAGAATTGAAAACAACAAATATATGAAATTTTGTGGGGATAATGCAATCGTTGAATTAAAAACTATCAACAATGTTCTTGAAACTATTCGCTCGTATAAATATGAAAATGGTATCGTATCGTATACATTGCGGAATATTTCAGTAAATTTCTATTTTGAATTGAAAATAGCGAAATGTTCTGTGTTATATGCAATTGACGAATTGATTTTCAATAGCATCATAATTGCTTTAGCAAAGGTGATAGTTAAAATTATGAAGATCTATTTCGAAAATTTGGTTACCATCAGATACGCTAATTATCAAATTATCTGAACCTTATCATGTGTTTCATCAATCGCAAACAAGAAACACGCCCAACTCAATTCGATTAACACATTCTAGTTATGTTAGTGGACGTTCAAAATCCATACATAGCCTGTGCTTATATGTTACATCGAAACAATTGACGAATAACATGATAAGCATGATGTAAAACTGTGTGAAACATGCAGTTTGTCGAATCTTAGTGTTGGCGGCAAAACGGGAATGAATAATATTCCAATGGCGCTCCATATTCAGACAATAGGTAAATTAGTCGCACAACGTATAGCATACAATGCGACACAAGTGATGCAACAATAAAACGTTGCCAGATATTTTTCGCTTTATTTTAAATTTTCGTGATGAGGTGGTGCCTTTATTAACTATTATGTTTTTTACATCCTAGATTGCATGATTCAGTGATCGAAACCCAAAACTTCATGAAGTATTTGAAATTATTAAATTAAAATTTGTGTTTGCTATTGAAATTGACAAAATGATTGTATATATAATATATAGTCCCTTTGGCGATTGTTTACCTTTTCGGTCCCACCTATCAGCATTGAAGTATCGCCCTTACGTTTTTTTACAATACCAATTTTACAATTGGTGGGGGTTTGGTGAAAATCGATCTTAATGTCTAAACGGCATAATTCCGAAACCGTAATTTTTGAAGTTTTAAAATTATGCAGAATTAATTTTTCAGAAAATAGTAACAGAGCAAAAAAGTACCAAAGTCCAAAAAAATCAATTTTTGTCAAACGTTATTTTTTCGAGTTTACATCAAATCTCAATGTTTCATGCATTATACCCAAGTAACCAATAAGCATTATATCGTAGCCTAATATCTGCTTTAGATCCACATATAATGCAGTTTTATAGAGCTGTGAAGCCCTAAATTCTTATATAATGCTGATATTATGCCAGAAAAGGCGAAATATAGTGCTATTACTGTGCAGAGATTGACAGCTCGTTTCTGCAGTACTAATGCTATTATATAGCTCCAGCGCACAAATGTCAAATTTTAAAGCCTTATATTAGCACTACTAATGCTATAAAAGAGCTTCGGCTGATTGTCATTGTTCACCATGATTTTAAAATCATTTCTTATATTTCCTTTCGTTATGATGAGCAAAAAGAAAAAAAATTAAAATAAATTGTTCTGTTTAAAACTGTAATTGACTTTCTTCTAATGCATTCTAATGAATGTCCATAATGGTTTTTCGTTCTGATATGATATGAATGTTTTACGAAAATTACCTTTAGTAAGTCTCCAACTGAGGTACCTTACCTCGTCCTTCACGGTAAGTGCGCTGCGTTTGCTCCCTGGACTATATTACATATGTTCGATTGAAATAAAATATGCCGAATATAATCTTCAAGAAGAGTTGCATAACAAATAAACCCACAGCATTAAAATAGCATTATATCGGTTTTTTTATTTGCTCTATAATGGCATTAAATGCACTTGTAAAGCTTACATGCTTTAAAGATCCTTGAAGCATGTACGCGTTATATCAGCTTTATATACGCATATAGAGCAAGCGATAATGCTATATGTCGGTTGTGCAGTTATACATTATTGATGCTAATATAGAGCTTTATTGCATTGTTAATGCTGTAATGGAGTTTCAATGCAACATTAGTGCAAATGTATCACTAATATAGTGCAATGAATTAATGCTTATGGTTACTTGGGTAATGTCATTTGGCATCAAAAATACAAATTTGATTTTGAAATTTTTTCATTTCAGTTTATATGGGAATTTGCTGTGTGATTGCACTCTTCAACTCGTAACTCCGGAACCGGAAGTCCAATCAATAAAAAAAATTCAATAGCAGCCGATGGGAAGATTGTACCTTTCATTTGAGACTAACTTTGTGCAAATCGATCCAGCCTTCTCTGATTAACAGAGGTCACATTTTTTTCCACATACACACATACATACACACAGACATTTTCCGATCTCGACGAACTGAGTCGATTAGCATATGACACTCGGCCCTCCCGGTCGGGATTAGATCGACGAATTTTAAAGTGAATGAGAAAGGCAAAAACATTTTTAGCAAATGTTGAAATTTATGCATTTTTTGGTGAGCAGTTCTATGTTTCATAGACATTAAATCAATTTTAACTTCGCTTCCTATTAAATAAAGACCCTTATTACAGTACATCTCTACAAAAACGAGATCAATTTGAGGATTATGATTGATTACAGAACTCTGGAATTTTCTATTGGAATGTTTTCAGGCAGGAATTTGATATTGATGCTATTAGACAACTGTGAAATCAAGACCAAGAGATCAGTTACATATCAGGACCCCATTCCGACATTTTATCAAAAGTCCTCAAGATGTTTACAACAACAGGTTATCAATCTTCGGATCAGATAATTGTTATTGTAATATTGAATCAAATCAGTCTGGATCAATAAATTTTCAACTTCAATCCAATATTTTTTTTGGGTGTTGTGGGGGGGGGGGGTTGTATGGTGTTAAACCCCAAAACCTTCTCTTGGCTACGCCGTTGCTTGGAGTTATTTATTTCGCTTTTCATTTTCCGATATGTTTCAGATCGATCCGATGGTTATAAGTTAGAAAAATTGCAGTCAGTAGGTTCTCACAAATGAACATTTTTGTACTGATAAGTTATCAAGTTCCTTCCAGACAACTTGGAAGTGTTTTTGTTTTGGAAGTTTTATCGGGATCGAAATGCTCGTCTTTTCCTCTGAATTCGGTTCAGTTAATATCTTTCAGCTAACTGCTAACTTTTGTAAATGTCAATTCTTTTTGAGTGTGTTGTGTTTTGCTACATGATGGTGTGTGTGTGTGATGATACCCTGTGCGTGATTACCTTAGGTTACTTCTCTCAATCCCTCGCTCTCTCTCTCTCGGCAGCAAGACTAGTGTTTGTGTGTCTGGTTTGTTTTGGTTCTCTCTTCGTCTTTCTCGTGTGTATCATGTGTAGTATACCACCATATGCTGTATGTAAATTGTCCGTGTCTGTCCTCTTGTTGACTGCATGATGGGTGTTTTTTATATGGCAACTTTCTATTACAGGCAAATTTGCTGTTTTGAATGTGCGATCAATTATTACTGGACTATCTAGCCTGAAGGTATGTCCCGTGGCAGCTGCGTGGTCAACCAATGCTGTCTTCTCTCTAATACAAGCTATTGCTGTGTCGTTGTTAGTATACCCGGCATCTCGCAGAGTGTTTAGTTTTTTTATGTTTGAACAGTGTCCGCTGAGTCGGTTTTTTAGTTTTGTACTCGTCATACCAACATATGAGCCGGGGCATTCCTCACAGGCTATTTTATATATTATGTTGCTCAGTTCCTCTTTTGGTGTTATGTTATACAGTAATTTTCACATCAATAAACTTTTAGAATCCTTGAAAAAGGTCCCAAACGGACCGAAACGTCGGATGAAGACAAAATAGTTTGTTTTTGCTTAAAAATTAGACTGCAAAGCCATACACCTAACCTAAAGATATAATCACTTCCAAAAAAATTTGTGAAAATATCTCACTCATAGGGGGATTAATCAGCAAAAGCACAATACCAAAAAAAGGGCATATTGCCTCCATTAAACTCTCTGAAGATACTATTGACCTAAAATAAGCCGTTTTGGCGTTAATAATAGATAACATGTTTTTGGTCATATTTCTGGCAATGGGAAATGATAAAAATCTTTCGTCCGCATTTAATGTTAAATATCTCTTTTGATAATAGTCCGATTTCAACAATCTATAGCTTGTTCGAAAGGTATTCGTTAAAGCTGTCTAAAAACATATAAATTGTTAATCTTTATTGTCAATTTCGGCAGATAATTTCAAAAAACTGCAAAAAGCGCCATTTTTACGCATTCAAACATTCATGTCTTGAAAACTAAACATCAGAATCAAAAACAAATTAATAGCGTTCATACTGTTTTTTAGTTCTTTCATTTAAAATTGGATTTGGATAAGATCGGTTCAGCCATTGCTGAGAAACACGAATGAGAATTTATCCGTTACATACACACACACACAGACATTGTCCCAAATCGCCGAGCTGAGTCGATTGGTATATAAGACTCGGCCCTCCGGGCCTCGGAAAAAATCTTGAAAGTTGGAGCGAATTCTATACATTTCTTTTATAAGAAATGTAAAACCTGTTTTAATCTACCTAGAGGTGCAATTGTACCTTTCTCATTTAACCAAATTACGATTTACTAGCTGGTTCGTGCAATATAACATTATGGAAATGTCTATTACATTCTTATTACACTTGGTAAACATATATAAGAGCACGACAGCCACAAACCTGAAAAGTAACATGTCGACGCAGACGCTGTTGAAACAAATAAAAATATAATATTTAATTGGCTAACCAGCGTGAGTTCAATGTTGTCAAACCATCTCCGGGAAACTGATGTGAGTTTGTTAATTTTGAAAGATGGCTACTTTTCCGAGGAACTTGCGGAGCTGTCTATGCTGGTCAATGCAGTCAACGATTGATCGGTTGGCCGTATGTAACCTAGAATAGCAAATGCAAGTTATTTGGCGTCCATTTTAGCAAAATGTTTACCTTTTTGCATTCATCGCGGTATCTGTTTGAATCAGAATTTTCTATGTGACCGCACTCCACAACCCGAAACTTCGGAGCCGGAAGTCGGTTGGAGATAATCAGAATTAATTGGCTTAAAATGCGACAATGACGATGCGGCGGCTGGGAGCGAAAAGATATTATCTCAATCATCATTAACAGCAAATTTAAGTTGTTTGAGAGACATTTTAGCGAAATTTTTACCTTTTTTGCTTTCATCGGAGTATCGGTTTGAATCACAATTTGCTATGTGATCGCACGCCACAACCTGTCACTCCGGAACCGGAAGTCGGATCGGGATGAAATTAAATAGCCATTTACCGGGACGCAATATCTTTCATTTGAGGCCAAGTTTAGTCGAATCGGTCTAGCAATCTCCGAGAAACCGATGTGACTGTTATTCTGAATTTAGATACTTCCGCCGGTGCTTCCGGAACCGATGATGGTGGCCAATGTGGCCGAATAGACTTTGAATGGATGTTAGTGACCTAATACTACAAATCGAAGCAGTTGTGGTCATATTTTGGAAAAATTTTCACCTTTATACATTCATTGCAGAATTTATTAAAATCGACATTTTCTGCGTGTTCGTACTCATCACCCTGTAATTCCGGAACCAGAAGTCGTATCCATTAGAAATTCAATAGCAGCCTATGGGAACGTTGCACCTTTTATTTGAGACTAAGTTTGTCAAAATCGGTTCAGCCATCTCTGAGAAAAATGAGTGACATTTTTGGTCACATACACACACACATACGCACATACACACACATACATACATACACACATACATACACACACAGACATTTGCCGAACTCGACGAACTGAATCGAATGGTATATGTCACTCGGCCCTCCGAGCCTCCGTTAAAAAGTCGGTTTTCAGAGCAACTGCAATACCTTTCTATTAAGAAAGGCAAAACGAATAAATGCGGAATGAAAAAATTAATTAAAATGAAATGGTCATATATTTGAAGCCAAAAACATTTTTGAATAAGAAAATGAATAAACCGGATTGTACGAATTTGAAAACCATTGCATCAGAAAGTTTTGAAATGTTTTTGAAAATCCCATCTTCTGAGAAAAGGCTTATAAATATGCAATGGACTTTCTAGGGCTTCCATCATTTTTGGTTTTATTCTTTTTGTTTTCATGCTTCTTTACTTGACGAATTCGAAGTTTACTTTTTGGTCACATATTCCCGAAAAAAGATTTATGTGCAGAACAGAATTTACTGGTCCAGCATTTTAACGCGCAATTGAATATAGTAAAGTGAGACAAGGTCGCATGCACTTTCATGCCCCTTGAACAGAGAACGACAGAGGGAGAATGCGATTCGTGAATGAGGCAGGTAGATATTTCAAAGTTTTTATTTGCATTGAAGTAAATAGTGTGAAATGTCCAGGCTATGTCGATTGCATAAAAGCCGTGTTTGTATTGTTTCGCTAGGAATTTTCGTGCAGGAAATATGGTTAAATAAGTCCTATACAGACCAATATTGTGAAAAAGAAATGGTTCAAACTACTCAGTATATCCAAGTATGGACGACGATAAGTTTGAAGACACATTGCAGTTGCATCCCCCATCGAGAGTGGGTACTTTGGGAGACTTCTTTTCCTGGATCTAATTTGTGGATATTTTTGGTCTTCGATCCGTTATTTTCATGAATGTTCGTAGTAATACAACGAATGTGCAGCTGATACAACTCATGGTTCATTCGCCTGCGCCACGTTCCATCTTCCATCTGCACGCCACCATAGATGGTACGCAACACTTTTCGTTCGAAAACTCCAAGGGCGCGTTGGTCCTCCACGAGCATAGTCCAGGTCTCGTGACCGTAGAGGACCACCGATCTAATCAGCGTCTCGAAGATAATCAACTTCGTGCGGCGGCGAATTTTGTTCGTTTTGTTCGACCGGAGTGTCCTCTGGAGTCCAAAGTAGGCACGATTTCCCGCTATGATCCGTCTCTGAATTTCTCTGCTGTTATCATTGTCGTCGATTACCAGTGAGCCCAAATACATGAATTCGTCGACCATCTCGATTTCGTCACCGTCAATCCGAACTCAGGTGGGAGGTTCACATTGTCGTCTCTTCCTCTCATGTATTTTGTCTTCGAAACGTTGATGGCAATTCCAATCCTGCTGGCTTCAGCTTTCAGTCTTTGAGCATATATTTCATTCAAAATTCAATAGAGATACGAATAGTTTAAATATCGCACGTGGAATGTCTCTTTTGAAAATTTCCATCGTCAAACTTTCATATTACCCAGTTCAGCCAAAAAATTTTCTGATATAGCCATGAATTTCCTTAATTATAGTGTAGATACAGGCTTTGAATACGATTGAATTAAAGTTGAGTTGATGTAGCAGCAGACAAAAAATAGTATTGTTTTCTCAAACCGTCGCAATTACAATTAATAAATATTTCAGATTGGCAGAAGATCTTATCACACATCTTAGAAATGTATACAGAAATAGCTGGATAGATGCGATAGAAGAGAGACAAAGAGAGAAAGAGAAAGAGAGAGAGAGATGGGGGGGGGCGTGTGAGGAATGGCAAATGATGGTTAATGCAGTGACATTATTTTTATAGGTATATTATTATGATATATTGATTTCTTACATTCTTATCATAAATAATGTAAGTAGTAATTTTTGCGCCATAACGCAAAAGAGCTAAATCCCAGTCCGAGATATGCTGGCAACTCGTGATTTCCCCTATATGTCCCTTATTTATACTTTCATAAAAACGATAAATATCCCAATTTAGCCCCTCTCTTTTATTTCTCGTTTTTAGAGTTTCCTCCTGCCTTGTGGAACCGATCAGCTCCAGAGTGCCACTATGTAACCGCCGTCGCCCTTACCACTACGCCTGCATAGAAGGAAACTGAAGCGAGAGCGTCTCGAGGTCCGATGACTTTTGAAGGATTCCCCGCGGGTCCGAAGAATACCATCCGCCAATCCGGTACTCGACGACTTACTAGACTGAGGCGCAAATTTGTTTCGCTGATCCCCCTTCTCCCCCCCCCCCCCCCCCCCCCCCGTTCGAGCGAAAGTTGCAAGTTTTGCTCTTGCCTGTCTCTCCCCTGTTCTTGATACAACTGCTGCTACACTGATGCGGAAATAAGCCACCCTCTGAATATCTTGACCAAGCATAAGTTTTAGTTAAAAAATTCAAATTAGTATTCTGTATTCCTAGTTTTAAGATAGCTATAATTTTTACTCTTTGTTGAAACTCTTGTCCTCCATCTTGTAAATAGAATTGAATCCCTAGTTTTAAGATTTCTGTGAAGTTTCTCATAAATATTTGTTCCCCCTTTTGTGTACTAAACTAAATTGTTAGTTTTAAGATAACCGTAAAATATTTCGTAAAATACTATTACTCCCCCTCTTGTATATCAAAGTGAATCCCTTGTTTTAAATTTTTTCATAAAAAAATCTTTTGGCCCTCTCTTGTATATTGAATTTTATTTCTAGTCTTAAGATAGCTGTAAATTTTTTTTTCCTTTGTAAAAAAATATTTCAACATTGTAACCTCCTAGTTTTAAGATATCCAAAATGTAAAAACATAAGCATTTGGCACCGCCAAGCTAACGCATTTGTGCCAATCAAATAAACGAAATGAATAAAAAAAAGAGCTAAATTATCGCTAGATTTTTGGGCTTCAAACATACAGTTGCTTTCGGTGACGCCACGAGTATAATTATATGAGAAATCTTTTATCTCACTACTAGGTGAATTACTTGTTGATCTGTGTATTGATATAGCATCCAACATTTACCTCATGATTGAACGCAATGCCTAATCCAAGGGATGAATACTAGAACTCATTGTTTCTTTATCAACACATTATTTTGCCTTTGAAGTGAATTTGTATATTGATTTTTGAGAAATAGTTCATTTATTATAAAGGTAATTCACAAAATGTTCTCAACATCGAATCATGTAGATGTGTTTTCATACCCCGATATTCAAAATCGGTTTAGTTTTGCCCCTAAAACACCAGTAAAGCAAAACTCTGTATGAAACAATCTCATTTTTAATTAGTGGAAATTGGTAAGCGAGGACTAAAAATACAAAATGTCTAATATCTCCACCGCTCATGCACGGATTTAGACAATCTATAGCTTGTTAGAAAGGTATTTTTACAAGCTTTCTATTTATGTGCAGTGGGTGAATAACAATATTGCATTGTTCGAAAGTTATTTGCAAAAAACCTGCTGTGTTTTGATAAAAGCGCCCATATCTCAGAAAGTAAACAACATATCGAAAATCAAAAATAATAGTGTCAAATGGCAACGTTAGACCTTTCATTTGAAACAAATTTCATTAAGATCGGTTCAGCCATTGGTGAGATAATTACATGACATTTTGTACATACATACATACACACACACATACAGACATTGTCTCAATTTGTCGAGCTGAGTCGATTGGTATATGAGACTCGGCCCTCCGGGCCTCGGAAAAAGTTGTCAAAGTTAGACCGAATCCTATACATTTCTTTTGTAAGAAATGTAAAACCGTGATTAAAGCAACAAATAAAGGTGAAAAAAAACAAAGAAAAGTGTTTGAGAGCTGCAGTTAATTTTTTGTTCTTTGTACATAGGAGATACAACGTGTTTCGTTGTTTTGCCATTCTCAAAACAAAAATCATTGTAATGGAAAAACCGTGATTAAAGCAACAAATAAAGGTGAAAAAAGTCAAAGAAATGTGTTTTGGACAGATTGAAGCTCCTATTTTATGGAATGATTTTTGTTAGGATGAAAACAGAGATATTTTCGAGACGCTTACCACTTTTGTGCGATATGAGCGTACGGGGCTATTCCGACCCCCTATTCCGTCAACCACCGTTCGGCGGCTTGCGGCTGCGCACAGCATTGCATACGCCATAGCAAAGAAAATACATGGGCCGCCAATCGATAGCTGTGACATACCAGATTCAGTTTTTACAAAGCATTTAATTTTTTTGCTTCTTAAGGAGTGTTCTAATTCATAGGTAAACATAATTCCACTTTAAAAAAAAATAAAGAAAAATGACGATCCGAATTGCCCCGTAGGAAGGTCCGAATTACCCCTACATTGTAAAAGGATGCAAATCGTCGCCTAGCGCTGCCATTGCGTGGTGCAAATGAACCTTTTATGGCCTCAAAATGTAGCTAAGGCTTCAAACTAACAATTAGGACTTTTGACCGGTAACTTTGTTCACATCTATCCACCTAAAAGGGCGATTTGCTTAAGTAGGTCCGAATAGCCCCGGGTTCCCCTATATTGGCGAATTATTTCATAATTCTTATGAATTAGTGCACTAAAACGTATGCAATTATTGTATTTTTGTTGAATAATCAATTGAAGCCGTATGTTATAGAATTCTGACGCTTATATGTCGGTGTAGAATGTAAATGGAGTAATTTTGGACAAATGGGATTACTAGGGTAATTTTTCATGATTGATTTGAGGAGTAGGAATAGTAATCATCGAAAAAATTGCCAGATATGCTGCTATTGCTGTACATGTAATTGAATTAACCTTTATGTTTAGTTGGGTGAAAACTACCCTAGTAACAGTCGTGGTTTTATGATAGTTTTATAGACACTGATAAAACTTAGATTGCACTTGTAGCGTGCTATAAAACTTCAATTGCTGCTTGGGTAATTAGGCTTACTTGAGCACCATTTTTGAGCAACGCGGTGTTATATTTAATCACTGCAGTATTCGCTGAATTTATTTTAGAGATTGACATGCTCCTCAGTCAAATCAACCTTGCCAATTCCTGCTGTCTGTATTAGACTCGGTTCTGTCACTGGAGCTTGAGTTCTGGCAGAATCCAATCAGAATTCCAACCTTCCTGCAAGTTGATCAGAAGCAACTGGTAATTTGCAGACGATGGATTCTTGTGTTTTGAATTCTCAATCCAACGAGCGTTGGATTCGATTTCACCCTATTCCCCAAACTAGTGTTGATTTCCAATGTAACCTGTTAACGTAAAAAATTATCCGTCGCAGTGCAAACTTCGAACATGCAAGTTTGTGGGCTTGGTTTGACTATTTAAGACAAACAATAACATATTATTTATGACATTTAGACGAACAAATTCTTGTTCAAAAATTTCTGACTTTTGCTGCTAAGAAGTTTCGGATTTCCAATGTTCACGTACCCTGGGAGTATTTTTAAATGTACGAGATGTTTGTAATGTTTAGGTTCCAAATATTAAAACCTTGTACCTCCCAGTTAAACCAATAAGAATTCTTGATGATTGCTGCCTGCATCTCACTCAAATCATTCAACCGATTCTGAGTCCGTTTCTGTTGAGTTCGCATTTCGAAGAAAAGTAAACAATCTAGCTTAAATAACATACGCCTTGTTATAATAAAAACTAATAAAATATACTGAATTAGTTTTATCCACCATGAAATTAATGTAATATTTGTACGGCTTGTATTCACAGTGTACTACTTGACGAATTGGATGGTAATCGGTGCATTGAAAAATGTTTCCGACAATAACGTATTTTTGTGTATCATCGCGTTTTTGGCGCTTTGAAAAAATCTTCCGCCAGTAACATATTTTTAGTGTAGTGGTGTATTTTCGGCGTATTAAATGGATTAAGGTGTATTGAAGTATTTCTCATGTATTTTTTCAATCGTGTATTTTCAATTCACTTTGAATGGGGAGAGGCTGCCCCTCGCTCTACTCGAAGTATTATTACCTATAAAAATTCAAATAGGGTGATGAGCCTATTTTCACCATACTAAGCAAGGTGCCTCACTAATTCGGTAATTTCTTGCCTTACAATCAATGGAATGCGTAAAAATTGACATCAACCGCTTTGCTTCGTTGTTAAGAACCAATATAATAACAGAAATGCGTTGAAAACAGTAAAATTCTCGTGTTTGAGCTCAACGAAAACTCGAATCGAAAGCCCCTATTGTTGCGCTACCATTTGACTCAATGCGTTGAACAAAGATGGCAGACACTGCTCTAACCAACGGCTTCAAATGGGTAGGGTGATAATAGAAACATGGCGCAAATAGGCTCATCACCCTACCTACCATAAAAATAATTGAAAAACATATCGCCATATTGAGTAAATTACCAATAGGTGTTTGGCTATTCGTTTGGTGTGCAATAATACATTGGCCGTTTACTTGAGGAAACGGCCAAAAAACATTTTTGTTTTGTTTTGGTTTTTTGGCACTTTACTTTTGTCGTTTGACTTGACTTGAACACAATCAAACATCATTTCTAATAATCGAGTGCTTTTTATAGAACAGAAGAAAGCATTTTTCTTAGTATTCTCTTTTTAAAAATCTCAAATCATCGAAGAAATTTGCAAAATATAAAGACGACAATGCATTCAACTACCCAGCTAATTGAATTAATGCTTAAAAAACACATTGAGTATGTCTGTCCATAATTCTTTTTGAAACGTAAAAAAATAAGTTTAGTAAAAGGCCCATAAATAATTTGACGTTTCAGCAAAGGATCAAAAGTAAACGGCCAAAAAGCCACACGATTGAAGTAAAAGGCCAATAAACTTTTTGATCGAAATCTGTCGAGTTTAATATCCAGTAAGCAATGTATGCTTGTCAATTACGTAAAAAAATCGTACAAGGTGTAAATTGCTTTATTATCTTGATTGATAAATTGGGACAAAACAGTAGAACTAGAACTTTTCTCAATCTTGGCAAAGGGCCAAAAGTAAACGGCCAATGTGCTATATAGTGAAAGTAAAGGGCCAATCATCTTTTTTTGAGCAAAAATCTGCTCAAATCAAGTAAAATCCCCAAAATTGTTTGCATGTTATCAAAATATAGATCAAACTACAGCAAATGTGTGCATTACTCACACCGCTTGTCAACTGCAAGATAGTAGATAGAAGGTACGAGCATTGTTGTAGTTGTTAAATTTGAAGAGCGGAATATAAAAATGATATAGGCGATTCAATTTCCATAGCATAATGATTTCAATTGAAAAATTTAAAGAATGCAGAGCTACGACTGCATTTTTAAAACCCAGCACAACCATTTATTGTTACGGAAAATTAGGCAACGCCAAAATTGTTTTTCTTTTCGTGTGAAGAAATCAATTCTTGTCGTTAATTGGTCGCATGATTGATTTTTGTCTCTATTTACCCTACTTTGCCGACGCTCTTTTGGAATCCCGGTGACATCAGGTACTCTTTATTTTATTTTTAAGGCTGGCGTTTACTTTTACTGTTAGAACAAGGCTATGTTGACTATTTTTAAAGAGTTGGCTGTGTTATCGAGATAATCATTAGATCAAGATCGCGTAGACACAACCCCTAAAATTTTCTTGCCAATATCAGGATCAATTTGCATCAACGATTTCATTTTTAGTTTTCCGTAAGTGAAAACTCACCATATAGGCTGTACGGGAGAATTTAATGTTATAAATTTCTAAACTGTTGGTTCGCCACAATGATTCTGCATACTTTCCCTATCAACGAAATCTTTGCTTCTATCTTGAGTACAAAGTATGCTCGATGTGTTGGTCTTCTAGGGAACTGTATTCTGACGCAACCTAAATATGTAGTTATTATCATTCATAATAATCCTACGACTTGATGTTTTATTATTTTGTTGTGTTGCGACTGATCATTAAATATATCTAGATTGAATGTAATCTGAGCGCATCTTCAGTTTTCGTAGCTGCACCTGCACCCCGTTGAAATTCTCCGTCAGTTCCAAGGATCGATAAATTCGAATCTATTGCATACATCCAGATAGATTCGTTACACCGAACCAGTTAAATTGACAAGATCCTGAAATGTATCTGCTCACCGATCGACATCGTGCAGCAAACTTCACTGAAAAACAAAAATATGCATAGTTAGCATACTTTCTATTCCCTTCTCCTTTCTTCTGATGTGATTTTTATGCATTTTCATGCATATACTTCTAGTAAGCATTCAATGAGTGGATAGACCGAATATGCCCAATGCATAAAATTTACAGCAGAAGAAACGAAAGGCAGATAGAAAAGTATGCTATCGTTGCATAAATAAAATTCTGCGTGTACGAGATGATTTTGAACAATTCTTGCTTGGACGCTCCCTGTCAAAAAAAAAATGCGGACGAACATCGTCAGGCGATTTAAAAAGTTTGACATTTGACTCAACTCACCCGTGCTAATTGCCTTTAGGAACAAATGCAATTTGCGCATGCGACTTAAAGGCAATTTCAATACTTAGACAAATTTTCTGGCGGCTGAAATGGACTTGGTTATTTTTTGCGTTTTTCAAACATGGCGGTTCATATTTGGCTTAAGCTTAAAATTGGTTTTTGAACAATTGGTGTGTTCTCACGTGTATTTTGTATGTCTAGTGCACTTCATTTAGCCAACGAATGTAGAAAATTAAGGAATCGTGTGTAAGTATAGTAGAACAAGATCTCTGCAGTCTATTTTCAACCATCAAAGACAGCGGTCACGCTACTAAGTGTGCTCCTGCTTCTGTCCGAGCCAGTGCAAAGCGAACGAAAAAACAGGTCTTTGTGTGCATTGTTTGAAGAACAAAGGATACTATTTGCATTCTTGGGTGATTTTTCAAGATGACTGAGTCTCATCAACAAAACGTGATTATTCGGCCTAACACAGTGGCGATCGACATCAGGTCTTTTCGCATAAGACCAAGTATTCGTGATGTGGAACATCTGCTGAAGGTGAAAATGCAGCTTCGATTTTCGGAAGTCACCTCCATACAGCTTGAACACGTCTGGCATGCGGTGCTGATAACCTTCGCCCAGGCGAAAAGATTTATTTCGCAGAAAAACTTGAAACACGTGCTTGTTTGTGACAACGTTGAAATCAAGATCCCTATATACCTGGATAATGGAAATATTGAAATTAAATTACATGATTTATCTCCACTTACTTGCAAAGTGGCAATTAAAAAATTCATGTCGAATTTCGGAGCAGTGGAATCTATTACGGACGACACATGGAGAAACTATTTCCCAGGTATTTTAAATGGTGTCTTTGTGGTGAGAGTGCGAGTAGACCAACCCATTCCCTCCTACCTTACCATGCAGTACAAAACAGAAGGGGGTGATACCATTACACAGCGAACTCTTTGTACATATCAAGGACAAACGAATACGTGCCAGTTCTGTGGACAAACGGCACACTACGGACAACCCTGCCCAGAAACCGCTGAGGAAAGCTCACCTGCAGAAAGAAATGCCAACACCCAAGCTCCAATATCTTCACCTGAACCGCAAACGGTTGCCAAATTTGTTGCTGCTGTTCAGGCAATAATTACAACTGTAAAAGCTGCGTCAAGTACATCAAACTTAACAACTAATACCACCAGTGAAGAAACTACCACTAAGAATGGAGTGTTCACATTCGTGACTCACAAGGACAAGAAGCCAGGAAGAACATCTGATCGCGAGTATCAAGGCAGTAATCAAGATGCTGCTACGGGCGTAAACGACAACGAGAGAGATATGGATAACCCCGAAATTGACGAGAGAAGAAACATCCTCCCGACGCGAAAAAAGATCTCCGCTCGCAATACCAAGTTGCACACACGGGATCTTAGAGGCTCAAAATAAAATGTATTGTAATTTTTATTTTTTACATATTGTAAATATATAAAAGACCCATGGCTCCTCTAAGCTAACGCATTGAGCCGTGTCAAATAAACGAATTAAAAAAAAGAACAAGATCTCTGACCTAAAGTCTTAGTGAACGTCAGATTGTGATAAGTTTTGGTGTGCAATACCAATTTCACCTTTGATTCTTCCTATAAGCTGGTGGTGATTACCTACTATACTGGTAAGTATATGTGGGTAGATAATGAATCCGAAAATAAATGTTATTTTTAATTTTCATATTAGGCAATTAAGGACGAGGCCTGTTGTTCACTTGGCTCGATTGTAGGTCTGACAGTGGCAGAGGTAGACAGTAGACTGAGTGCTTGATGATGACGATGATGGTCCCACCCAGGGTTGTTAATACGATACATTTTTCACGATAATTTATCGGCGTTACTCGTTAACGATAATGTATCGTCATCGGAAACTCCGTTAACGATAATGTATCGTCGCCTTCATCGTCATCGTCGTATTCATCGTCATCGTCGGTTCATCGGTTATCGCGATACATTTTGCGTTACTTTTCCTTTTATTGGAGTTGAAGTTGATGCGGTTAACTTTCAATTGTTTAGAAATAAATACCTATTGAAGGACATGTTGTTGGCAGTTGAAAATTAATAGTTTTGGACATTTTCTATGCACAGCGGGGTCCAACGATGCGTCAAAATGATTTTTTTTCAACTTTTCGGGAAAATGTATTATATTGAAGGGAAAGTTGTTGGCAGTTGAAAATCAATAATTTTGGACATTACAATACGCAGAAGGGTCCGACGATGTGTCAAAATGGAATTTTTTCAACTTTTCAAGTAAGTTGGTGCACAGAACAGTCCCAGGTGCACAGTGTTTCCAAACGGCAAAAAGGTGCTTAAAAGTTGTTTTGACCATGAAGAAAACAAATTTTGAGCTAATGTGTAATTAGTAATTTTTAGCACGCAAAACATATATTGAAAAAAACTACTAAACCACTAAGTGGTGTGGTGATTAACAGATTATATTATAATTTTAATTTAAACTAGAATATTCTGGATTTTTAAAAGGAGAATATACATATTTCCAATGTTTGATTTCCTTTTCTAGTTGGGAAGCTTTTAGCCCCCTCCTCCGTTTCTTCTCTCCACTATGTAACAAGATGCTTCATGCTTCCTTCTTTTACCCTTAAATGTGTAGTGTAATTTATAAACGGCCTCATAATAGAGTTTTAGTCGTTTTTTGAATACAGTGAAGACCCGTTTTTATCAGCCCCTTGGCGAGTTTTAGGCTGATAAAACGATGACATTGACAAAATCGGCACATATTTTTTCTGGTTCTGAAGAGACGAAGTCAAAACGCAAACACCTGGACTAACATATTTTTTTCTTTCTTTTTAACAAACCACAGCGATTAAAATATTCGTTCTGATCATTTAGTAAAAATTTCCCTTAAGGAGGTCTTACAGTACAATATTATTATGTTTGTATATTTTGCATCTCTAAGATAAGAAAAATATACTAAAGAAGGAATTTACTCGAATTTGACTTGAACGTAGGCTAGAGCCCGCCAAACGATTTTGATAGTGTTTGTTTTACAGATTCGTATTGGTATTCGTCTGCGGAAATTTGCGGTTTCCATGCCAAAATATTGCTTTTTGGACACTAGAATATTCGATAAGTTGTAAGAGATACAAATAAACTTACATTACAAAAATTCTGTATTTTCTTATGCTAAACAAAATCTTGGAACATTTTGAAATTCTACAAAATTACCAGTAAAAGTATTTTGCAAAAAGCAATTTTCAGGAAAGAAATCTCCACAAATGTAAATTAACATCGACAGAACTTCAGCGAAGTTAATACTTAAGAAATTCTCAACAACTTTGCCAAATAAAGTTTTTTTATTTTCATAAATGACCAAACAAAAACTTGCTTCTCAGCTTTAGAGGGATTAATCACCCAACTTATACTTTTTAAATGCAAAAAAATATAAATAAACTTTTCTTTCACGTTTTTGCCACTTTGGAAACACTGTGCACTGGTGGATCCTCCTGTGAATTGAAAATGTCCAAAACTATCGATTTTCAACTGCCAACAACCTTCCCTTTAGAATGAAAAATTTTTTAAAGTCACGTAAATAAAAAAAAAAAAAAAAAAAAAACCTTCCCTTCAATATAAAAAGTTCGCGAAAAGTTGAAAAAATTTCTACTTTGACGCACCGATGGTACATTGAAAATGCCCAAAACTATCGATTTTCACTTACCATTAATTTCTTCAATATAGTACACTTTCCCCAAAAGTTGGAAAAATCCATTTTGACACATCGTCGAACCCCCTGTGTATTGAAAATTTCCAAAACTATTAATTGTCAACTGCCTTCAATATAAACTCTCCCGAAAAGTTGACAAAAAATTCCATTTGGACACATCGTCAAAACCACCCCCCACCTGTGCATAGAAACTGTCCAAAAACTATTGATTTTCAACTGCCAACAGCATGTCCTCCAATAATTATTTATTTCTAAACAATTGAAACTTAACCGCATCAACTTCAACTCCAATAAACGGGAAAGTAACGCAAAATGTATCGCGATAACCGCCGATGAATTATCGACGATGACGATGAATCCGACGATACATTATCGTTAACGGAGTTTCCGATGACGTTGACGGGTGGTTAACGTTATCGACGATGACGATTAATTATCGATTAACAACCCTGGTCCCACCTCATACCCCATCAAAGGTGTGAACGGACTGGTGCAATTTGCTGATATAGCCTTTCCTTCAAAAGAACGTAACCAGATACATTTCGAATATTCCAACAACCAGGGTCCATCAATAAAATTTCCATTCCGGGAAAATACTTGATAGAATCGGGAATTGAACCCAATAGCTTCCATTTCTGATAATTCTCTGTAAGACTCCTCCCACCTGACCAAGACATCGGTACTACCACCTGCTAAGGTAAGAAGAGACGAGCCTAGTGGCAGTGCAGAGTCCAGTCGATTTCCATCATCCACATCAGACCCCTTTATTGAAAGTTTCCTACCATTAACCCAAGGCAATCAAGGGATGTTCCTATCCGAGAACATCCTTGATTGATCAGGAATTGAACCCGATATCTAGTTAGTTATCAGAAGGAGTCATCAAGCCCCATACTCAACGAGCTAACTTCGTTATTACCACTATCGCAGCAATAACCGAGATTAACTCTATTGTCGAGCAAAGTCAACACTACTCCATTATCAAATCAGACCCTGATCCTAGGGGCAGATCACTCTAAGAATGTATAACAAATTTGCATCAAATTGAAAAAAAATGCATTTAAATTTCCATTTTTGCATCAGCTTTGCACTGCCTCGCAAAAAAGTTTAACAAACGTCCTACGCTGATCCACTTTGTTCAACGTTTTGTTAAATGTAGGGCTAGTTTTTCTGTAGGGTTTTGACGTCTTACATGCAACGCAAACAACATTGCACGCAACGCAAAATACATTATGAATTTCTATTTTGATAGAAATAAATGCATTTAATTTCGCTGATTTTTAAAAATGGATCACAAGTGATCTGCCCCTAGCTCTGATCACAACAAAAGTCTAAAATCTTCGATTCAACCCGATAAGCTCTTAGTGCTCGTCACCATGTTCGATTTCAAGTTAGTCTCTATCTGCTTAGCGCGCGCGTGGCTCAGACTTTTGTAGACATCTCATTATTTTTACATTTCTTACAAAAGAAATGTATAGGATTCGCTCAAACTTTGAAAACTTTTTCCGAGGCCCGGAGGGCCGAGTTTCATATACCAATCGACTCAGCTCGACAAATTGAGACAATGTCTGTATGGGTTTTTTTTACAATGGAGAAGACCTTTATGTCCTAGCCCAGTACACGTGCTAACGGTAGGGTCCAATCTACCACACTGGGTGCACTGGGGGCGTGTCGGACTCGAATGGTGACCAGCCATTAATACCGACTAAACTCCATTGGGCTCCGCCATCATTCCTCCCAGGAACTACCTCTCGGTATTACTTCTGGGGGGATGGCTGTACTCAATGTACTCATTCACTCTCACTCACGCGATCATACATCCTGTATGAGGCTTACTTGGGTGCTCTCTCAATCACACTTTGATTCACTCTCAAACACTCCCACATGAGGCTGACTTTTGTGCTCACCTTTTACGTTCCATGCGAGGCTGACTTGTGTGCTCACCTTACTCATTCCTTGCTAGGCTTACTTTTGTGCTCGCCCTACCCATCCATGTGAGGCTGACTTGGGTGCTCACCCTATCACCTGATTCACTCTCAATCGTGCCACTCTATTGTACCTTTGTCACTCCCTCTGGCATCCCATGTGGGACATTTTTCTTAGGCCCCACTTCTGACATACCATGCGAGGCTGACTTTTGTGCTCACCTTTTTCATTCCTTGCTAGGCTGACTTTTGTGCTAGCCTCTACCAACCTGTGAGGCTGACTTTTATGCTCACCCTTAACATGCAATGTGAGACTGACTTGGATGCTCACCCTTTCACTCCTCTGCTACGCCATGAGGCATCGATAGCTTAGTTCCAACATACTACGCTACGACCCTCCCGTCTTGGCATGAGGCAGTCCACTTATACGCCTATACACTCACTCTTCTGTCTTGCTTCGGGGTGGCTGGGTTTACCCCTTACGCGGTTGCCATTCGCTGTGCCAACCTACCTCGGCATGAACAGACCATTCACTCTCTTATTTTGCGCTTGGCCTTTTTCGCTCCAGCTAACCAATCACTAGTTAGCCGTGCCCGCCGTCTGTTGCTCGGTTCGCCAGATTACCTGTAGCCTACTGGCAATCTGGATGGTAGCAGCCGAGACTGCGTTCCACTTCTCCACCGTTTGACACATCCGCTGGATAAGGGTATCCGGGGTTGTGTCCCAGCCACAGACGTCAAGCATTGCTCTTCTTTCGACGTCGAACCGATGACATACGAACAGTATGTGTTCGGCAGTTTCATCTACACCTGGGCAGTCCGGGCAGACTGGGACCTCCGCGTGCCCGAACCTGTGGAGGTACTGACGGAAACAGCCATGGCCTGACAGGAATTGTGTCAGGTGGAAGTGAACTTCCCCATGGGGTCTTCCCACCCAGCTCGATATGCTAGGTATCAGCCGGTGGGTCCACCTACCTTTCGAGGAGTTGTCCCACTCACGCTGCCATCTGGCGACCGAGGTCACCCTGGTGCGCTCGCGGGCTCCCCTATTTCCACGTAGCTCGAAGCACTCCTAATCTTCCCGAATGACCAGCCCGACTGGCATCATGCTCGCTATCACGCAGGATGCATCGTGTGATACCGTGCGGTAGGCAGATATCACTCTGAGGCACATCACGCGGTAGGTGCTCTCCAGTTTCTGTAGGTAACTGGTTACCCTCAGTGCTCTTGACCATGACGGGCCGCCGTACCTGAGGATAGATACGGCAACGCCTGCCAGTAACCTACGTCTACTGGCGCACACCTTTGAGCTGTTGGACATAATTCTCGATAGTGCCGCAACAGCAGTCGACGCTCTCTTGCACGTATAGTCGACATGGCTGCCGAAGGTCAGCTTGTCGTCTATAATGACTCCGAGAGACTTCAGACTTCGCTGTGAAGTGATCGCGACTTCTCCCACATGGATAACTGCATGTTGTGCCGACTTGCGGTTGTTGACGATAACTACCTCCGTCTTATGATGAGCGAGCTCCAGGCCTCTCGCGCTCATCCATTCCTCCACCGTGCTAATCGCGTGTTCTGCGGTTAGTTCTACCTCAGGAATTGACTCCCCGTAGACCTCCAAGGTTACGTCGTCGGCAAAGCCGACGATCTTGACCCCAGGAGGGAACTTCAGTCTCAGAACCCCGTCATACATGAGGTTCCATAGCACCGGGCCTAGGATCGAGCCCTGCGGGACTCCGGCGGTAATCGGAACCCTTTTCTGACCGGCATCGGTCTCGTATATCAGTACGCGGTTTTGGAAGTAACTTTCCAGGATCCGGTACAGACCCACCGGTAGGCTAAGCCGGTGTAACGAGAGCGCGATGGCATCCCAGCTTGCGCTGTTAAATGCGTTCTTCACGTCAAGTGTCACTAACGCACAGTATCGAATACCTCGCCTTTTTCGTTGGATCGCTATCTCGGCAGTATTTATCACTGAGTTGAGAGCGTCCACTGTGGACTTACCCTTCCGAAAGCCAAACTGGTTGCTTGACAGACCGTCCGTACCTTCCGCGTACGGGGTGAGCCTGTTGAGGATGATCCTCTCAAGCAGTTTGCCAGTCGTGTCTATCAGACAGATTGGTCTGTACGCCGATGGGTCGCCTGGCGGCTTCCCGGGCTTCGGCAACAGCACCAGTTTCTGCCTTTTCCATCTATCGGGGAAACGGCACTCGTCAAGGCATCTCTGCATAGCTAGCCTGAACATGTTCGGGTTCGCTATGATCGCTGCCTTGAGAGCGTTGTTTGGAACTCCATCCGGCCCTGGAGCTTTGTTCATTGCTAGGGATTTAGCCACTGCGAGTAGTTCTTCATTCGTCACTGGAGCCACCATTTCGACCGTGCCCGCACTGTCTCGTAGTGCAGGTGGCCAGGGGCTTGTGGCTCGAGACGGGAAGAGTACTTCGATAATCGTTGCCAACCGGTCCGGAGACCGTTCTGGGGGTGAGGAGCCCCCTTTGGTCTTGGCCATCACAATCCGGTAGGCGTCACCCCACGGATTCGCGTTGGCACTCTCACACAGGTTGTCGAAACACGCTCTCTTGCTGCTTTTAATAGCCTTGTTAAGGGCTAATTTCGCAGCTCGAAACACTTCACGGCGGTTCTCTCTTGCATCCTCGGTGCGAGCTCTTTGCATCCTACGTCTAGCTCTGAGGCAGGCTGACCGTAGAGCTGCAATCTCGGCACTCCACCAGTATACCGGGCATCTACCGTTTCTTGGCAGTGTTTTTCTCGGCATAGTGGCGTCGCACGCGCGTGATAGAACAGCTACCAGCGCATCCCCGCTTAGACTGTCGGTGTTGGCCTCCAGTCCCAGGGCCGCGGTGAAAGCTTCGCTGTCGAAGTGATTGGACTTCCACCCGCGTACCTGACAGGGATCTCCCGCCCTCGGATGCTGCACACCATAGTTGATCTTAAAGCGGATTGCTAAATGATCGCTATGGGTGTAGCCTTCGTCTACCCTCCATTCCATGCCTGGAGCCAGACTCGGGCTGGCAAAGGTCAAATCAATCCACGCCTCCACTCCGTTTCTACGGAATGTACTAGCGGAACCATCATTAGCTAGCACAGTATCGAGTTTCGCAAACGCTTCCATTAGCGCTTGACCCCTGCTATTTGTACAGCGGCTGCCCCACTCCACTGCCCAAGCGTTGAAGTCTCCCGCTATTACTACCGGTTTCCGGCCCACGAGGTCCGACGAGAGCCTGTCGATCATATGGTAGAACTGTTCTATTGGCCACCTTGGTGGGGCGTAGCAGCTGCAATAGAACACACCATTGATCTTGGCAATCGCCACACCCTCGGCGGAGGGGTGTATTACCTCTTGAACCGGGAACCTTCCCGTTGTACAGATTGCCACCATTCCAGACCCGTCCGACACCCAATTGCCGTTGCCGGCAGGGATACTGTACGGGTCTGATAAGAGGGCGACATCTGTCCTCGACTCCGAGACCGACTGCCACAGCAGCTGTTGGGCTGCTGCACAATGGTTAAGATTTAGCTGTGTGACTCTCACGGCTTCTTCTTATTTAACTCGCCGAAGGGGCACGAAGGTCCGCCCATAGCATGTTTATGGGCTTGCTTCTTAGCGGTGCAGATAAGGCACTTATATGCCTTAGTGCACCCCCGCTCTTTATGCCCCTCCTCGCCGCAGCGACGACATAGCTTGCTCCTATCTATGCCTTTGCATTCGTATGCTTTATGGCCGGATTCTAGGCACCGATAGCACCTGTCCACTGAAGGCGGCTGGGGTATACTAATAGGGCATACCGACCAGCCGATCTTCAGCTTCCCTTTCTCGGTTACCTTTTTGGCATCCGCATTCAGTAGCCTGAGGTAGGCTACTTGGGTGCCAGAGGGTCCGTCCCTCAAACGCACACAGGCCCGCTCGATTGTGACGCCGCATTGCTCCTTGACGGCTGCGACGACGTCTTCTGCGGTCGTGAACTCGTCCAAGTGCTTGCACTGGAGAGTTGTTTCCGCACCTAGCGACCTGATTTGGGCGCCCTCACCAAGGACCTCTTGGGCCAAGGCCTTATATACTGCACTTGATTGTGCGCCTCGCTTCAGCACCAGGAGCATCTCTCCCGTGTTGGTGCGTCTTACGCTACGCACATCCTGCCCAAGGGCCGAGAGACTTTCGGCCGCCTTCATCGATTTAAGGACATCGGCGTATTTGTCATTGTCGGTTTTTAACCACAAGGCTTCACCTCTGTCCTTGGCCTTCCTCGCAGGCCGCGGTACCTCCGGTTTCGGCGCCGGCTTTTTCCTGGTAACCAGCGTCCAGGGGTTTGAGCCCCCCTGCCCCGGTCGTGCCGGGTTGCTGGTACCATCGCTCTCCACAGCGAGGTCACTCTCGCCCTCGCTTACCTCACCCAGGCGGCGTTTGACCTTGACGGTTGCACGCCGAGTGGTGTCGGTTTTGGCACCCTCGCCTGGCGACTTCCTAGGGCGCTTCGCATTCGATGCCGTCTTGCGATTGCCCTTTCCCTTTCCCTTCGAGGGGAACTCGGTCGCCGCTCCGATCGACGTGGCTGCTCCGTAGAAGTTAAAGGCCACTGTCTGTGAACCTCTATCGACCTTCTCTCTTTCATCCCTATTGGAGGCCACTGTCTGGGTTTCTCTGTCGGGCCTCTCCCGACATTCCACCCTCTCAACATAGGCCTGCTGTTCCTGTCTTGCGACACGAACAGCTTTCCGGAGCTCAAAGAGGCTCAACTTCAACTCCTTGGCTATGTTCTGCTTTGCGCTAGCGAAGTCGATTATTGAATCGAGTTGCTTCGCTACTTTGCGCATCGCAGCTATTGGCCCCTCCGATGCATTGGCAGGGATATTGCCTACCGCTGCTGGGGGGTCACTGGTGCTTTCGGATGCAGCACTCATCGCTCCACTACTCTCCCCACGGGGGGAGACCTCGCCAAACCACCTCTTGCGAAGGGGTTTGGCACCTCCGTCTGTTTGTTTTTATTTTTATTTACCTCCATGTATAGTCCCACGAGTAGCGCGAGAAATATATGTCCGCCACGCCAGAGCTCCGCATTAGCGTGGTAAGGGACGCTTACTGTGGGGGTTGCCCAGGTACCCCACAGGCTCCGTTAACGATCGAGCATCTTTTTCACCCCCTCGATCACTCATCCCTCGGCACGGGTCGCTTCACGCCTTGGAATTGGGGTTATGCCCTACCTTGCTTTACGTGGTGATCTCGGCCCGGATCATCACAACCATCCTCCTTTACCAGGGCTTTGGACCTGTAGCTCTGGTTCTCAATAGTTCCATGTACGTATGTTATTACAGACGTGCTGTCTGTATGTGTGTGTGTATGTGTGTATGTGTGTATGTATGTATGTACAAAATGTCATGTAATTATCTCAGCAATGGCTGAACCGATCTTAATGAAACTAGTTTCAAATGAAAGGCCTAACGTTGCCATTTGACACTATTATTTTTGATTTTCGATATGTTGTTTACTTTCTGAGATATAGGTCATTTTGTCAAAACATTGCAGGTTTTTAGTAAATAACTTTCAAACAAGGCAACGTTGTCCCACAAACTGCACAAAATTAGAAACCTTGTAAAAATACCTTTCTAACAAGCTATAGGTTGTTAGAATCGGTTTACGAGCGGCGAAGATATTAAACATTTTGTATTTTTATTCCTCCCTTACTAATTTTCACTAATTAAAAAGAAGACCTTTCATACAGAGTATTGCTTTACTGGTATTTTAGGGGAAAAACTAAACCGATTTTGAATATCGGGGTATGAAAACACATCTACGTGATTCAAAAAATTCGATTATGAAAACATTTTGTGAATTAAGTAATGTAATATGTAAGAATTAATTAAATGTAATATGTAAGTTCACTTCAAAAACAAAATAATGCGTTCATAGTTATTTTTTTTTCTAGAGTTCATGTATTTATCCCTTGGATTAGGCGTTGCGTTCAATCGTGAAGTAAATATTGGATGGTATATAACTATACAGATCATCAAGTAATTCACCTAGTAGTGAGATAAAACTTCTCATACAATTATACTCGTGGCATCACCGAAAGAAACTGTATTTTTGAATCCCAAAACTCTAGCAAAAATTTAGCTCTTTGCAAAATTTAGATTATATTGGTTATGGCACAAAAATTGCTACTTACATTATTTATAATAAGGATGTAAGGAATCAATATATCGCATAATATACCTATAAAAACCAGACCTTATTGGCCTCACATACCCTCCCCATCTTTATCTCACTCTCTCTTTCTCTCCCTCTCTCTCTCTCTCTCTCTCTCTCTCTCTCTCTCTCTCTCTCTCTCTCTCTCTCTCTCTCTCTCTCTTTCTTCACGTTGGTGACAACTGTCACGGCTCACATCTATCTTGCTATTTCTCTATCCATTTCTAAGTTGTGTGATAAGATTCTCCGCTAATCTTTATTAATATTCAAGCTAATTTCATGTGTGCGATGTAATTGTGAAGGTTTGAGAAAACAAAACTATTTTTTGTCTGTTACCCTATTATTTCCTTTGCATTTTAGCGTACAAGAGACTCGCGGAAACAAGTTTAATAATACATCGTACATGTCAAATAAAATATTTGTAGTCCGAAAAAATTTGCAAAATATTTGCCTTATGGGAAAACTATAACTATTTTCAAGGTGAAATTGGTATTTCGAAACGTTGCACTATGGGTAAACAGGTGACCATCGAAAACTACATCAACTCAAATTTATTTCTGTTCTATTCAAAGCTTGTATAAACACTATAATAAAGGAAATTCATGGCTATCTCAGAAAAATATGTGACTTAACTGGGAGGTGGGACATTCCACGTGCGATATTTCAACTCTTCGTATCTCTATTGAATTTTGAATAAAACATATGCTCAAATATGTCATGTGAAAACTAAGAACACCTTTTTGTGATGATGTTATTGAAAATGCACATACATTATATTGGTATGAACTTTCATGAAAAATGACGGATCAAAGCTCAAAAATATCCACGAATTAGATCCGGGAAAAGAAGTCTCCCAAAGTCCCCACTCTCAATGGGGGATGCAAGTACAAGTTGTCTTCTAACTTATCGTCGTCCATATCTGCTCTATACTGAGTACACCTCAATTAGTAACGAGGCATTGGATAATTCAGCACACGTTTCGTTCGAGTTTTCCATATTGTAAAAGTAAATTAACGAGGATTACAATCAGAGTTTATGCATTGGACATATAGTTGATCTGACTACATTTTTGCCATCCTGACAGTTTGAACCATTTCTTTTTCACAGTATTGGATTGTACAGGGATTATTTATCCATATTTCCTGAACGAGAATTCCGAACGAAACAATATGCAAGCTATAAGGATGACTGGAAAGAGACTGCATTATAATCAACTGAATGCACGCCTTTTATGCTATCGACATAGCCTAGACACTTCACACTATTTATTTTAATTCAAATGAAAACTTTGAAATATCTACTTGTCTCTTTTACGTATCGCATTCTCCATCTTTTGCTCTCTGTTCAAAAAGCTTTCGTGAGATTTTGTCTATTTTCCGAATCTGTAATAAGTTTTGATGTAGGCGTTCATTTGATAAAGATATGACATATTTGTCGAATGAAGATTCGTTAAATCGTTGTAAACGTCACGAAAGAATGTGTCATGTGACCTTGTCTCACTTTACTATATTCAATTGCGCGTTGAATTACTGAACCAACAAATTCTATTCTGCACAATATTGTTCGGGAATATATGACCAAAAAGTAAACTTTGATTTCCAAAGCAAATTGAACGTTCCAAGTTCCTGATAACTAATTAAGGTCTATCAATAATGTTGAAACACTAAATAATCTTAAAACGACGCCGTCAAGTAAAGAAGCGTGAAAACGAAAAGCCTAAAACAAAAAAAGGATAGAAGCCCTAGAAATTTTGTTCATCTGCGTTCATTTAATCTACTTTATTCGTTTCATCATTTGGATTCACTCTGATCAGTTTATTCATTTCGTGCATTTTAGTAATATCATTCATTTCACTTGTTTTATTTACTGTTTTCATTCAATGCATTTTATTCATTTTTCCAGTTCATACATTTTGTTTAAAATGAAGAACATTTTATTAACCTGACTATTTTTTCAGTTTTATTCATTTCATCCAAATAATTCTTTTGACACAATTTATTTTTTCTATTACTTTATAACCTTACAACATCGAATAATTTATCATTTCAATTAATGCATTTTCTTCTTTTTTATTCATTTTGTCAATTCACTTCATTTTGTTTATTTTGTTCGTTTGTTTCATTTATTCATTTAATTTATTTTTTTATTCATTTTATTTTCTTTGTTCATTCCATTCATTTTATTCATTTGAACCCTTAGATTAAATCGATTCATTTAATTCATTTGATTTATTTGCTTCATTTGATTAATTTGATCCATTTGATTCATTTGATTAATTTGATTCATTTGATTCATTTGATTCATTTGATTCATTTGATTCATTTGATTCATTTGATTCATTTGATTCATTTGATTCATTTGATTCATTTGATTCATTTGATTCATTCGATTCATTTGATTCATTTGATTCATTCGATTCATTTGATTCATTTGATTCATTTGATTCATTTGATTCATTCGATTCATTCGATTCATTTGATTCATTTGATTCATTTGATTCATTTGATTCATTTGATTCATTTGATTCATTTGATTCATTTGATTCATTTGATTCATTTGATTCATTTGATTAATTTGATTCATTTGATTCATTTAATTCATTTTGTTCATATCATTAATTTTACTCATTTCAGGTTCAGTCATTCCATTTATTTATTTCATTCAATTTATTAGTTTGAGTCAATTCATTCTATTAATCTTATACTTATTTCTAAATATAGTCTAAATTTCCATTAATTAAGCTAATATAAATTGATTCGTGTATTTTATAATTTTGATTTACTACTTCGCATGAGTTCTGCAAACTAATGAATGATCCAATAGTGATATGTGTAAGAAATGTCTCATCTCACTGCTAGGTGGATTAAATCGGTTTTTTTAATAACTTTAATAACCAAGTAACAAAAATCCATCATCATCATAGCGAATCATAACTTAGTGTGACTAAATGCAAATATTAGTGTGACTAAATGCAAATATTAGTAGTATGACTAAATGCAAATATTAGTTTTCCGTCACAACTCAAAGACCATCGTGAGATTGCACAGCACTGGTCTAGGCACTGGTTGACAAAATAAATTCTTTCATAAGTTATTAGATAAGGCCTCTAGCTTTCCATTGGTATGCTTTTTCCCATATATTATTCAATTGAAGTAATGGTGTGAGCCAAAAACAAAAGTGTGCCGGCAACCGAACACTTTCCCCTACATATCGCATTTCTGGACCATTGTGTTTGTTTCGGTTTACATAAAATGAAAATGGCGGTAATGTTTTCAAGCAAGACGGTACAGGGCGGCCACATTGTTCTAAGTATAAGTACTGATGTTATTTTTCTTTGATAAAACCGATAAAATAAACGAATATGAAGAAGAAAAACATAAACAAATAACGTAGTGAGCTTTTCTGTAAACAGAGGTTTTGATTCGTTTCAGTCTTAATTATTTTTATCGGTAGTTTCGAGATAAAAAAGTTTCCCTAACTGTTCGAATCGGAAGATCCGTGGTGAAAATCGGCCTTTTCTCTCTTTTCATCGTGCGCCAAAATTTTTTTTATTTATTTTATGGGTCGCGGACGCCATGTTGAATTTGACATGTATATAACTAATACACTCAAAAGTGACGAATGTTCCCACCTTTCTTTCCCTTCATCTTGGTTTTCGGGTGCTTGCGATAACGAAGTGACGCATTATGCCTATGTGTCAAAATCGCATAACAAGCGCCACGCTCGGTGAGATGGCGCATTTTTCATAATTTAAATCGACCGATTTTTCTGTGGGCGATGAAAATTCATCTCGTGTTACGTCTATTTGTCTGTGTCGCTAGTATACCGTGGGCGATGATTTTTTATGGCGTTTTTGCTTGAACCCGAAACTGAGTCAGGTTCTAACCCCATCCGCTGTCAGTTCATACTTTTTGACAGCAGCTGGGGTTAGAAACTGACTCAGTTTCGCTTCATGCGAAAACGGCATTAGAATGTTTTTCGAGCTGCTACGTCTGTTTGCCTGTGCTATAAGTAACTCACGGGAATCAGTTACATTATTGGGGTTTTTCATTGAAAAACCCTGGGGCAGTGGATTGCAGTGGTGTTGCATTTTCTAGCAGAAGAGCAGGCCACTAGGCGCGTTTCATTCCCACTACTGCTAGAAAGTGCAAAACCAGTGCACTCTTCAGCCCCGGTGTTTTTCAATAAAAAACGACATTTGAAATTTTAGGATTTTACTTTGTGATAATATTTCTGACGAAGCAAAATAAATCGATTTTTCTTAAACCTCTAAGTGAGGAGATGTTCATAAACTACAACCATTTTTGTTCTCTAATATTGTGGGCTGCTGTCTTATTCAAATGGAATTTTTGATTGATGTGCACCGGTGTAGTGGAGTGCACTAGTTTTGCACTTTCTAGCAGAAGTGTCAATAGAACATACCCAGTTTTCTGCACTCCACTCTACCGGTGTCAATCAACCGAAATGCCTAAAATATAAAAGATAAAAAAACATTCAACATAAGGTGCGGAAACGAAAAGTAAATGGCTGTCCCACCCCATTCTACTCTATGCCAAATCTAGTAGATAGTCGCTTCCACATGAATAGAACTTGGTTACAAAGATTATACGACAACACTCTTAAGAGTTATTCAAGACAGATTCGATCCATTATTTTGCTAAAAAAAATTAAAATAGAATACATTAATCCCAAACTCATAAGTGTTTAGTGAATTGACAATACATGCTGCCATATCGGTAAATTTATTTTGGGTTAGTAAATGAGATCTTGTTCCACAAAATAATGGCTACAAGAAGGGAAAAAAGACCACGGCGTGCAGCGAAGGAAGATGTTAAAATTGAATTAACTCCAGACCTCCAAAAACTTGATTTTCTAAAAGTTCCAGGACGAGGTGACTCTCCGCGTGATTTCAGAAGTTTGCATAGAGAAAAATCACCTTTTGAAATAGGGGAAAATCCAGATGTGCAGGTCGCATCACAAAAGGCTATTATAGACAAGGCTCTTGTTATGGATATTTCGGGAGGTGTAACAAATGTTGACGAATATATTTCGTTATTCTTTACTGATTCATGTAGTTTGGACCCTGCCAGTTGTGGTGATATTTCAACAGTTAAAATCGAAGTTGTAGAGGAAGAACTGGTATCCCCGGATGCACCGAAGCCATATATGGGAGAAAGCAGAAGTGATAATGAAACAGAAGCTCAGATATCTGAAAAATATACAGGTAAGTATACAGAAACTGAGATAATAGCAGCGACACCAGAACTAGAGCCATCTGCACAACTAGCTCCAGAAGAACTTGAAGAGGTTGCAAAGGAGGAGAAGGAAACAGAAGAAGAAGAGGAAGAAGAAGGAGAAGAGGAAGAAGAAGAGGAAGAGATTGTCCCACATCGTGAACCCACTCCTCCACCACCCCCTCCTAAAGAGCAAACACCCGAACCCGAACCGATAAAGGTAGAGCCTGAGCCCGAGTATGATTCAGATGTTGAGTTGATTCCACCAAAGGAGGAGTTCGATTCTTCAGTGTGGAAAAGTGTAGACATTTTAGGCCAACAAGAAAACAGTGAGGATATAGCAACAAAAATTAAATCTAAAGAATCCTCGCGACGCGAGTCTTCGGCGGTTGAAATGACAGAAAGGGATCGAGATTTAGAATGGCAGCGCCAACGTCAACTGATGAGGCCTCCACTGATAATTTCCCATTTAAAATCGAGAGCTGCTCCTAAAGGATCAACAGTTAAGCTAACATGCACTATCTCGGGACCAGGTATCACTGTTCGATGGTATAAGGACGGTAGTCCTGTAGAACGTAGCCCGAAGCACATCTTTAAAAGTAGTGAGGGACTACTGAGTTTGGAAATTAAAGATGTTGATTACTCAGATGTTGGTGAATATAGTTGTTCTATAAAGAACAAAAATGGAGAGACATCTACATCAACGTCTCTCAAAGTGTATGAAAATTTTGAATCGAAGCCGGTTCCTCCCACTTTTATTTCAATCAAAGGTAAATAGGCCAAGTTAATTTTCATTAAATACCATCCAAATAATATCCGCACGCAGTCATTATGGAAATCAAAGAAACTGTCTATGGGTTATAATTTATTCGCTATTAATTACTTCAATGGTTAACACTAGATTCATGGAATTTGGACGACTTAGTTACTCTCAATAGCTCATACCTCGTGTTAGTAGTCATATTATCCGTACAGTTTGTGGTTTATGATATTCCTATAGGTGTCTATCATCGGTTTAACTGACTTAACTGTCTTGTTTCTTTAATTCGTTGTACTTTTTTTATTGTCGGTGTTTATACGGTTGTGATTTTAACAGCTTCACCTCCTTATCCGTTGTCCATACGTGAATATGCTCAATGTTATTGTCAAAAGGAAAGCCCACAGAAACGCCATCGTTTGGTCCGAAAAAATGATGGGGGTTTGCACCTACAATACCCCGAAAACTACCCCCACCCCTAGCATAGGTACGTTGGGAATGGGATTAGCCCGTGCAAAATCCCATAAAATAACTATACCTTCCAAGGATAGGGACCATGGGCATGGTCCGTTGAACCCATCAAAACACTTTGATTTAATATAGTGCATTGTAATGAAGGACAATGTGAATTACCATCAACGGACAACTGTCTATAGCTTGGTATGCACCTCTTGCGAAATGAGGTTGCGAAATATCTTTCTTACGTGCGGAATTTTGACATTTGCTCGCGAAAACTTGACAGATTAGTTTCTGAGCAATTGCCGTCAGATGTCTCTTTTGGCAGCTGAGAAACGCTATCAGCTGTTGTTTGTTTTTCATGTTCCGAATGTTTTGAATGAATTTTTATTTTAATTTTGAATTTGTCACTGATGTCCAAGTTGCGGAATTGAAAATCGCTCATCTTATCTTGAAACATTCGGCCCTATTCTGCGCGGCGTGTGACGTGAGACGACTAATCTCACCTCACTCTACGTGACTTTTCTCACCCAATTCTGAAGAGTCACTTCGAGTGACGTGAGACTCCCATTTAACCGCAATGGGGGAATCTCACCTCACCCGAGTCGACTCCTAGAATCGGATGAGAAAAGTCGCATAAAGTGAGGTGAGTTTAGTCGTCTCACGTCACACGCCGCGCAGGATAAGGCCGATTATTAAAGAAAATCACAAGATACGATGCGTTAAAAAGTTGAACAAGAAGATAAAAATACCTCGTAAGCTTTGGAGATCACTAGAAGAATAATGAAGTGTTTACGACTTTTATTAATGTATGGCATAGAAAGGAAGGTCCGGAAGATGACTGCAGATGATGTGTTTTTGGCATGCAGGATGTACAACCGAATGCTCCAAAATAATTCGGAAGTAATTCGCGATTGTTCAGTGTTATTAAACATTCAGATTCTATATACACTCAGACACAACCCAATGAAACCCATTCCGGAACCGGTTTGGAATCCTGAATAGAGTCAGTATGGTTTCAACCTCAAATGCGACAATCGATTCCGACTTAATCTGTGTTGGAATCGGTTGTTGCAAATAAGCTTCATACATACAAGCATTCATACTGACTATTCAGGATTCCGAATGGTTTGGCCGGGAAGTAGACACATTTGGGGCAAAATTCAAATTATTAGCTGGCGTCCAAAAGGGGCTAACCCACATTTTGCATTTTTTATAGGAAATGGAAAAAACTTGCGCATTAACATGATTTTTATTGTAAAAATACATTATTTTATTAGTAGTTCATTGACCCATGTTGTCTAGTAAAAATAAAATCATTGCATGTACTACTTTTCAATTCACAAGCATTTTCGTAATTCGGGGGGCTAATCCCGGGGGTACCTAGAGTCCAAAGGCGCTAACCCACAATTCACACATCCTTTCCTTATCTTTTGTTTCAGAGTTATGGTGTCTTTGGCAAAGATGTTGTATGACATCTAGCGCTTCATTTGATAATTTAATATTAGTTTGGAATTCATTTGCTAGGGTGGCGCTGTTATCAACTTTATAATGGAACAAGATAGAAAGATGGCGCTGTATATCAGGAACTTATAAGTATATCTTCTGAAGACACCAACTTTATAGGTCCCACAGGTTTTGAAATATCGCGCATTCTTGAAAACGTAATCTGTAAGTAAATGTTTTAACTAACACTTTCTCTATCTCAAAACGTACAGGACCTACAAAGTCTACATCTTCAGAAGATATGTTTAAAATAATAGCACCTACTACTTTCTCGAAGACACCACATTTCTAGCTTCATAAAAAAGTTGATAACAGCGCCGCCCTAGCGACTGAATTCTGAACTAGTGTGGTTCAACCAAATAAAGCGCTAAGTGCCATACAGCAACTCTTCCGAAGACACCATAACTCTATAATGAAAGATAATAATTGATTCCACGTTTTTCAACTTTCCGACCATAATGTATCGTTTTTCTCTTAATCCCCTATTGCTCGGCGAACTTTCAATGTAGAGACATGACTCCTTCACTGGACTTTTCAAAATATATGCTCAATAATATACAATTGTGCAAGAAATATATGTTAGATAGAAAATAGCCATACAGCAAGAGTATGAGCGGTCCTTACCTTCAGGAACAACTGTGTGGTCCGAAACGTCAACGTACAATGCAATCTAACGTACAATGCAATCGAGTTCACCGATATGTGAGCTACGACGCAAAATTTACTAATTGCGAATCGATAGACTACTTTTTCTTAAAACCTCGAAAAACGAACGAGAAAACTTGAATTTCCATAAGACTCAATATGGGCCAGCTAGTACTCCATGGTCAATTTGACTACAGTCGTGATTCGCTGGTTGGGCCACAGCCTTGTCCAACTAACGAATTTGATTCGCTAGTTGGACCGACTGACAAATGTCAAAAACTCTCCAAAGGAGAGGTTGGTAGTGTAAATGCATCTGTTCACATCTCTAAATATTGTCAGATTGATTGTCAAAGTAAATTTGACATGAGATTTTGACGTTCAGATGTTTTTTAGTTGGACAATGGTCCAACTAGCGGAGGTCCAACTAAAAAGCGGTCCAATTATAAAATGTCCAACCAGCGAATCACGACTGTACTAATAGCAAAAAATCTTAAAATCGTTTTCAAATTTCTTAAATGGCAGTACACGTGGATTGCTTAGAAGTATCAAAAAATGCAAAATGTCGATTTCGGAAAAAAAATGTGGGTTAGCCCCTTTTAGACGCCAACCTTTCAAATATAAAACGGTTTTCTGTTTGCTCATTACACTTAGTTTATTTCGGCATAGCAGACGGGATCAAACATAAAATATTTAATTAATTTTTTTTTTAAATATAGCTTAAACTTAGCTTATCAACTCTATGAATTTCATCGCGTTCTTCGGTTATGCAAACACTCTGAAAATCGACAACCTAATCCCTAAACGAGAATCTATTTTTTATTTAACTAAGGGTTTTTTTAAATTTTTATACGGGCATAGCAAGGGGTGTGTGGCAAGGGGTTACCCCCTCCAACATCTGTCGCATAACACCGTTTATTACCACCCCAACCTCCCCCCATTTACCAAACTCCTTTCAGATCTTCCTCTTCGTCATACTCCCCTCAGACCATCATCCCATTCCACCTCCCCCAGACGCACCCCCTCTCATCGTATTACCTTCACCTACAAAAATAAGCTCTGCCTCCTCACACACTCACTCCTTCCCTAGGACTATTTAATTGAATTGTTGTTTGTTCACCGGCGCCTTGCTCCACACCAATCGTGTCGGGGATCATTTCATGTTGGTGATAGGGTCACATCTAGCTCACGGAATACCACCGACATCGACTTGTCGCATGTCGTCTTCCTGGAGGACCTTTTCCTGTGTAAAGGAAGGAAATTTGAAATCAGTACGGATTGTCGGTTAGGCTGATATGTGACATTACCTGGTTCTCGTTTAGCACAATGATTGACCCTTTTAATTTATCGCTTCCATTACATGTTTTGTAAACCGGCAAAGTTATTTAGATGAAATGAATGATTGGCGAGGGATGTTTATGATTAAAACTTACCGAAAGAGAATGTCATTTCCGAGCACCTTACTGTTGAGATTGGCTGCTGGTCCATGCGATCTAAAAAAAATTCTTCAGAAATCCATGTAAAAAAACTATTTGTGAATGAGCGGTGAATTTTACGATGTGGAGTTTTTTTTTTCAAAGAATAGAATATTACATTACAATGTAATAAAACACGGTACTGATCCCTTCAAAATAAAACAGGTAAGCAAAAATAACTCACCTTACTAGGACTGCTGCACCAACTGCTGCCTATTCACGTGCCTAAAATTGTATCGTATGCTGTTGCTGGTGTGTATGGAGGTGTTGTGTCTTCTACAGCGGAATCTGGGTGATGATAATCCTGGTCTGATGCTTCTGCTGCTCCTATTGGCGAATAGTCATTTTCGTTTGACCCTGATTGATTAGGACGTTTGGACTAGCTACGGTTGTCACCAATTTGTTGAATTAGCGTTAACCCGTGTGGCAAATAATTGTTTGTTGTTTGAAGCCTATCTTTACCAACCGATGGATTGGATGACGGTTACTGCACTGTACATGGCAAAGATTTTTTTTGCTGCTGTTATTATTGAATGCTGCTGAGTCTACCCAGTAAACTAAAAAGCGGCTAGGCGGGTTAAACTAGATGCTAGCGATCGGTAGGCTATTGAAACTTTGTTCTAGGCTACCCGCCGTAACTTGCCGTTCACTGTAATTGTAGTGTGAGTATTGTAAAATGTTGGTTATGTGTGCTGGAATAGTGAATGCTTACTGCCGTATCTGTTGGGATGGCTAAATCAAAACCGGTATCAAAGCAAGAATATTTTGATGTAAGAAAATAGCAGGAACCACGGCTTGGCTAATATGTGCTCTTTTGTCTGGTTCAATTTCACTAAACCAGGAGGAACACCGTTAGCGAGAATTGTATCACCACCTATGCCAGGTACGTTTTGCAATGGAATTCATTGATAAACTGTGTTCCCCGTAGGATCCACCATTTAAAAAATATTCTGGTTTGATTCAATACATTAGGAATGCTGGAAACCGGCGTAAATTGTTTTACCTATCACGTTTGGAGATATTATCACCAGCGCATATTTGGGATGCTATGTGTTTCCTGTAATAATGACTGGATTGAACGGCCCGTTGCTGCTACTACAGGATCTAAGAATATGGATGTGGCGATCATGTTGTGTGTTTGTGATGCTAGAGCATGTGAAATTGTGTTTCCAAGTGTTGGTCTAACGATTGCCTTCTCATTTGTTATATTCTCGAGAAATCGCACTTCCGTGCGCTCTTAAACTCATCAATACGTCCGTTATTCACGCATATACATACTTTATTGCTTATCCGTTTGCGATTAGGGATAATCTACTACAAACTACTACGCTTTTTACGCTGCCACTAAATCTTGTCGGGAAGTCGTTGTATTCTTGGCTTCTTGCCTCCACCAGTCGTGGTACAGTTCATTGCGCGCAGCTGAGGGATCTAGAATGTGGTACTTTTGGAACGATCTCCTTTCGTCTATATTGTAATCTCGTGTTATCTGTGATTCGACCAACACCAAACCCCGCGTGCGATCTGTCTGGAGAACTTGTTCCTGCATAAAAGAAGAAAGTGCCAAATTAGTATATATTGTTGGTTGGGTTGATTTATATTGAACTAGTATGTGATATTACCTGGCTCTCGTCCAGCTTATTGGTTGACTATTTCTAGATTAGACCACGGGCTGTCCCGATAGCGTGCCAGAAAACCGAGGATGGGCGTTTTTCCAAAGTAGTCACACACTTGCGTTTCCATCACATGTTAGCTCTGTAAATCAGCGAGGTCATTTCAAATTACAATAAACGGTGTGAGGAGGTAAATCCTCCCGAGCACCTTGTGGTTGTATGCTGTTTCTGCTTTTGGACAATTTGTGGCAATTCGATCTGAAAAAAGTTATGTATTTAACTACAGAAATCAAAATATGTACGTCTTAAAAAGTACTGCTGTATCTGCTGCTGTGGAATCTGGGTGATAATTTTAATTTGTGGCTGTTGGTTGTTGCTGCAGCTGCTGCTATTAGTCAATGGTCATCTACGTTTGACTCTGATTGACTTGGATCGTTTGCACTAGTTGCGGTTGTTGAATTAGCTTCAAACTCTGTGACAGAACCGTCGTTTGAACATTATTGCTACCGACCAGTCAGATGATAGTTACTCTGAGGGAAATTTTAATTTATTGCTGCTGTAAAATGTTGATGATAAACTTGTTTCGGTATAGGTAGTTGACGCTCCGGTGGTAAGCCGGGTCTTTTGGTGTAATGAACTGGTATGAAGCAGCGCTCATGATGGAAGTGGTAAGAATGGTCGGTTACAGCTGATGCGGGAATTACTTTTCTCTGCAGAATCTGAGCAACGGAATTGGCGATTATGTTGTTGATTTGTGTGTTCTATGCTCTAATGATTATGGTTCTTTTTCGGGGGATGTTGCTTGATACAAAGTTGCTGTTGTTAGTGCCACTGATGTTGTATGTATGTGATGTGGAGACTGATTGTCAAATCATGTTGGATCACGATTAGTGGATGATCTCGCGGTTACGCTGAGCTGTAAGTTTCGTGGTGTAAAAATATGTTGCTACCTGATAGCCAAACTTCCTAATATTTTACCAACTTCCGTGCAGTTTGTCACGGTACACTTAGCCATTAAAAGTCACTGCGAAAGGTTTTCAATAGAACTGTAATATTCTAATCAACATTTAACTTTCACCGACCAACGAAACAGAAACGTCAGTTATTCTTTATATTTTTTCATGAGCATCTGTCAAGATTCCGCGCGAAATAATACCATTGATCATTATTTCGCAAGGAAAAAACTTGCCTTCGTGACAGCACGTAGAACGCAGCGCTATCTCGCGGAAGTAATATGGAACTTATCATTTATCGAACCGTGTCTCGGCTAACTGCAAATTTCGTTATCGTTTTCGCGAGAGCTGCGTACCGCTTACGAAATGGAAATGAAAATTTTTTCGCAAGCATTTCGCGCCGTTTTTTATGCATAGGTTTTGTATAGGAAATTTCATTTCGCAAGAGGTGCATACTTAGCTTTAAGCTTAGTATGCACCTCTTGCGAAATGAGGTCGCGAAATATTTTTCCTTCTTCCGTGCGGAATTTTGACATTTGCTCGCGAAAACTAGTCTGTGTGTTTGCTGTTAGATGTCGCTTTGGATAACTGAAAAACGACATCAGCTGTTGTTTGTTTATTTCTTTTTTATATTTCTGCTGTCATTTGAATGTTTTAAATGGTGTATTTTATTAATTCATCACTGATGTGTATGTAATCGGAGATAATTGTAAACCCTTTTTGCCATTCATGAAGCTATCAGAGAAGTGATGTACTCAGCGTGAATCATGTTTCGAGCATGATTAATCATAATGCTTATTTGCGACGGTTCCGGATGTCTCAGGGAAGTTCAGTCTGACCAATTTAGACAGCACAATTCCTTGAATCGGAAATTTAAATCATTGGCCGGCCATTTTCTATCTAAATTGGCTGCTTCTACCGTTTCTAGAAGACCCAGGGAAATTATCGAAATTCGCTAAACCAAATCTATTGCAATTATCCGAATCGTAAGTCTAAATCGGCGTTTGACCATTAAAAAGCATACAAGTTTCGGGGAAACTACCTTTCGAAACACGTTTCGGAATCTGGAATTGATTCGAGCGCAAATATAACAACCAACTCCGACTCAATCTGTTTCAGGTCGAACTAAACCCTAGGCTTTAAACTTTGGGCGACGTTAAAAATCGATTATGAAAACAATGGCTACTACTAAAAGTTCTGGAAGTTTCAGCGAATGCTACCAATAATCAGTACAGATACAAACCTATTTTCGGTATAACAATTGTGAGAATCCTAATTCAAATTTATTGCCATAAGTAATTCGTGGTAATTATTATTGCATGAAACACTAGAAAAGGCTAGAGCAAAAGTTTAAGGAATCCCGGGGAAGTGTTTCATGGTATGAATCGTCATTCCAAATTACTGGATTATATTATATAACTAAATTGGTCACTTAACGAAACCGAAGGTCAAACGAATCGTCAACCAATCGGATCAACAACTGCTGTACTTCATGAATACCGTATATGCTACACGTTTACTTAATCACCAGGCTGCTTTTTATATGCTAGACGGTGGGTGCCGGTATGCGTGAATGATCACGTTTGCGACCGGGTTTGTATTATCGCGAAGTTCTCAAGCGTTGCTATGTGATGCGCGCATTTATGTGACGTGTCTAGTAGTGCATTCAAAATCGTTGAGTATTGTATTTCAAATATAAAACATTGATCATTGAATACTAAATATCACGCATTGAGTATGAATATTAAATATTGAAAATTACATTTTATATATTAAATATCAAACGTTAAATATTCAACAATAAATATTAAATATAAAACATTAAATATTATATATTAAATACACTAAAGACCCGATTTTATCAGCCCCCGATTTTGTCACTCTCATATGAAAATTGATATTTGGTAGTGTGATGGGCTCTAGCAGTCGAACCAAGTTGAATTCGAGGAAAACCTTTCTTGGGTATATTTTTCTCATTTTCGTAGGGATCCAAAATATGCAAAAATAACAATTTGATTTTTTTTTTAAATTTTTCATTGTCAGACCCGCTAATCAGCTTCGTGAGCCCTCATATTATGCAGGATTAAGTACGGAAAAAATAAAATAACCCGTTTGGAATGTTTTGGTGCGAAAAAAACTAGCATATGAAATTTCATACGCTGGGTTGATAGGGTATCAAATAATTATTACAGAGAAACTTCGGCTAATATCCTTATATTTAGCATAAAAACGAATAATATCTTCAACCTTGCGAGAAAATTCATTTATCAGCTTTTTTGAATGATTTTAACACTTCTCTCCTCTCTCATGCCGTTTTGTTGGTTCGTTGCATCAAACCATCTTTCCCTCAAACTTTGTAATAATTTTAAGAAAAAGAACATTTTCTTAAGAGAATTTGCATAAAAAATATTCTGGTTAGAACCAGGCATGATTTGCAACGTATTAAGTATTTGTTAGCCTTGAATGCACTGATTCAACGTTAAAATCAGCGAGAAAGTTGTGAGTTTCCTCCGTGTCCTAAAGGGGAAATAATTTTGCCTTGGCAAAAAAAGATATCGGTTCAGCCTAGCGTATGAAATTTCATACCATGAACTACCAGGAGAATTTTCGCAATTGTTTCACCAATTTCTTCCATTTTTTCGCACTGAGTCACAGGTGGGTGGTTGCTCAGCTTGCTGTGAAATGATGCACTGGCATAGTGATTGCTTGCTGGAATGGAATCACGAGCACTGTGGAGGCAGTGATATTTTCATGCAAGGAACTGGCAGGAACCAACGCTGGAATATGACGTTTGTGATTGACTCCGATTTCTCTCATGAAGACAACCGCTGGTAAAAATAGTGGCAGACAAGTTTTAAGCAGAATGTGCCGATAAAATGTTTTCCGATGTGTCCATCATTCGTAAACTCCTGTTGTTTGTTTGAGCTGTAATTGCTATGTGGTTCTTTTTTGAGGGGTTGTTGGCTGCTTCTGGATTTGGAGTTGACGGTACTGCTGCGGTTGTATCGATTTAATGTTGGTTGGCTGATTGCCAGAGCCAGGATGTTGAGACAAGATTAGTTGAGCGGATTTGTAGCATCTGGTTGTTGTTGAGGAAAACTTCCAAAGTGGATCGATGGCTTCTGGTTCTGCCGCTGACAAAAAATACTGCTCCGTCGGCCGCTTTGTTCGAGTGTGCTGTAAATAACATTTGACAGCTGAAAAGCTCTATCAGCTGTTGTTTGTATATTTATTTTTCATATTCGGAATGCTTTGAATAAATTTCTAATCTATTTTTTTAATTTGTCACTGATGACCAAGTTGCGGAATTGAAAATCGCTCATCTTATCTTGAAACATCATAAAAGAAAATTACAAGATAGGCTTCGTGGTTATCTGTAAGTCTTCCCGTAATGGTGATGAGTAAGGTGTGTTGAAAAGTTGAACAAGAAGATAAAAGTACCTATATATCGTAAGCTTTGGATATCACTAGAAGAATAATGAAGTGTTTTCGACTTTTATTAATGGAAGATAATCAACCGAATACGGAAGCATTGCCAGAGCGAACTCTTTCTAGTAACGATTGTAGTTTTATGACACTTCACAGCTTTCTTAAAACCTAGATTACACTTGTACTGCCGTGATCCGCATAACAGTCCCATTTGCTATGGGTTATGCTATGCAGGTGGGATTGTTATGCGTATCACGGCAGTGTAGTGTACAATAAAATTTCAATTGTTACTTGGGCTTGCACTCTCTACTGATGTTGCGATTCCGGACTAATATGACTGCAGAAGATATGTTTTTTGGCATACAGTTGCGCAACCGATTAATTATTCGGAAGCAATTCGCGATTCTTCAGTCTTTTAAGATTCTATATACGCTCAGACACAACCCAGTTAAACCGGTTATACCCATTCCGGAACCGGTTCGCAGTCCTGAATGGAGTCAGTATGGATTCCAATTAAAATGCAACAATCGGTTCCAACTCAATCGGTTTGGAAATCGGTTGTTGTATTTGAACTGGTATCGATACTGCCCACCCACTGAGACGTCCAAGAAATTGTTTCATAATCGTTCAACACGAGTCCAACGATGGAGTTTTGTTGAACGGTTATTTGGACGTTGTCCAAATTGGTCCAACGAACTTCCTTCATTGGACGATTTTGAAACCAACCGTTCTTAGAGGGTAGTTAAACTCATTCCGGAACCGGTTCGGATTCCTGAATGGAGTCAGATGGATTCCAACTCAAATGCAACAACCGATTCCGACTCAATCCGTTTCAGAATCGGTTGTTGCATTTGAGTTGGAATCCATACTGACTCCATTCAGGATTCCGAATCAAATTCCGAATGATTTGACAGGGTGACTCCATTCAGGATTCCAAATGGTTTGCCCGGGAAGCAGACACATATGGGGTAACATTCAAATATCAAAAGGTTTTCTTTTTGTTCATTACACTTAGTTTATTCCGTCATAGCAGACGGGATCAAACATAAAATATTTAATAAGAAAGCTTGGAAAAGTTGCCATGTTGGAAAACGAAAAAAAAAGCAGTTTTTTCTCACGCCGTTGGAGAAATCTGCATGAAAATAAATCAATGTATTCGAGGCATTGGTAGAGTACTAATGATTGATTTTCATGAAGATTTTTCCAACGATGTGGGAAAAAACAGCTTTTTTCGTTTTCCAAGATGGCCGCTTTTCCACGCTTTCTCAGTTGAACTTTAATTAATTTAATTCTATTTAAATATAGTTTTAACATTCACTTAGCAACTATATGAATTTTATCGCGTTTTTTTGCCTTTCTCATGTAGAACACCCTTTCATTACCACCCCAACCATCACCCCTTTAACAAACTCCTTTCAGAACTTCCTCATCGTCACACTCCCCTCAGGCCCTCATCCCATTCCACTTCCCCCAGTCGCACCACCCTCTAATTCGTATCCCCTTCAACCACCAGGCATATCAAAATAAGCTCATCTTATTCATACACCCACTCCTGCATACCAACGCATTTAAGGGTTAGCTTGTAGAGCGAGAATTGCATGGGCGACCGACTACAAAAGTCACAGGAATACACAAGGCTTCATAAAATATATTATATTTCATATTTGCATCTTAAAAATTCTAATCATGTTTCAGATTTAAATATCATCAAAAACAAAAATGGTTCTTAGGATCACATCAAAGCTATTCATAAAAATAAGCATTCCATCGGTTGAAGATAAGAGTAAATGATGAAACTACACCCCAAACTTTTAAACTGGAAATATAGCATATTTGGCAACACTGTAACCAAAAATAACTATTTTTGCTAGATTCTCTGACTCATTTCCTTCAAAATGCATCGCACCGATTGTTTATAGGCCAAATTAAACCAAAGATATGAATAAAAGTTAATAATTGATGATTTTTTTCTATGGAAAATTTTCCATGCATCTATACACACCTATGACACGAATAGATGCAAGCATCAATTGTCTTCTTTGAATTGTTTATACCATTTATCAGTTTCAAGATATTTAATCTCAAACTTTAAAAATCGTTTTTCTCGAAATGAGTTAAATGGCGCTTGTCATAAGATAGCACAACAGCGACGATATAGCAATATAGGACAACATATCATTATTCGTAATAGAATACGTTACACGCACTCATGTACGCGCTTAAACTCTGTACATAGTTCCATTACATTGATGCACATACTTTCTTGCTTAGCCTTCCACATTCTATCACGCTTTTTGTATGCTTAAGCACTACTAAATAAATCTAGAGAAAATTTTCAATATGGCTTAAGTAACAACTTTTCACTGATTTTGACTAATTTAATTTTCCACTAATTTAATTACTTTGCACTAAATTTCCAGTGCATTACGAAAGGTTATGGCCATGTCGTCTGCCTGGAAGACCTTTTCCTTTGTAAAAGAAGGAAATTTGAAATCAGTACGAACTGTCGGTAAGGCTGATCGAAATAATTTGTGACATTACCATTACGAGAACGTTTAGCACAATGAATTGTCGTGCTCAATAAAATTACAAATTACAATGATTGACCCGTTTTAACATATCGCTTCCATTACATGTTCTGTAACCCGTATACCCCTAAAGATCCCTGTTGTAAAATTGTTATCAAAATTCTTCATAATCAAATGTTGCGTTATGTACGTGTTTGATAATGGAAAACATGAAAATTCAATTTGTCTAGTCTAGTCTAGTCTAGTCTACACATACACAGCCAATACATGTAGGGATCCTGGAAAACTGCAGACGTTCGTCCACAATTTTTCTTGTCATTATTAATGTTTGTGGCACATATTGAATATGACACAAGCATTAAAGCGGCCAGGCCAACTGTGCAGCGTACAAAATAAAGATGATTCAAAATTATACGGCAATCAAATTATTCATTCAATTAATAATTTAATCAACGGATTATTTTGAACCTTGAATAAGGAAGAAACGTGGACAACCGTACACAACCGTTTCAATTTGATGGGGGTTTGATAAATCGTTGGGAGTGACTTTGCTAAGAGGGTTAATGTCACTTCTTTGGTCCTAGGTTCCTGGGATGGGACAGAAGTATTTAGCCCTGCTCTGGCTAATGAGCCAGGGTTATAGCGCCCTTACTCGCTCTCTGAAACAATAGAGAAAATTGGCGAAATCGGTTAATTAGTAGTAATATAAACAAAAAAAAAATACATAAAAAATACAAACCAACAGACAACTCACCTTGGACAAAAATCCATACAGGACTTCTATGTCCTAATATGCAGTACAGGATCATGAAAACAGAAACCTTCCGCGTTTGTTGAGCATTGATGGAAATCACAAATAACTATACCGTTTATTTCACAATAGGTCAAACCGATACTAAAAATCGACTGAGAAATTTTTTTCTATTTGGCTCAAAACAACAATAGTGATTCCTCAAATAAACACACAAACACGAAAGATAAAAATTATTAATTATTAACAACTACTTAATGTAAGTCGAAATCTGAATTTAATTTTGGGCATTAAAGTATTAACAATGTATCTATATGTAGCATACGTTTGTAATTTCTAATACATTTAAGATAGTCAATCAACAGCTCTCATAATGCTGGAACTCTAAACTTCAATCAATGGAAACAAAACTGTGCAAAGAAGAGTCAAATTATTCCGGGTACTGATTGGTATGTAAGGTCAACGCTAATGCTTAGTCATTAAAAGAACACTCTATGGTTATTACACTGTTTATCCGTCCAATCAGAATCGTTCAGTCTCAAAGACAGGTACCGTAAACCGGGGTGGCATTAATCACTTTTGGAAGTAATCATTACATATTTTTCCACGCAGCACATTTTTTTCAAGTTTAACATTTTTAAACCATGTACTGATGTATAGTGAAGAAGATTGGATGGTTTTACCTGGAATTGTTCGCTTATAACTATTTGTCCAAAAATGATTTGAATTGTAGGGTCCGCTTGAAAACATGAAAATTCAATTTGTTACAATTTACAGTTAGGCCTTTTTCAATGTTTTGCTAGAACTCTATCCAGTTCTAAATTCAGAATCGAAACAAATATGACCCAAAAAAGCTCCTGCGCCTTTCACCAGTAGCTGGTCTAAAACACTATACGATCCGATATTTAAAATTTCGTCCGAGTTCTGTGCATCTAGCAGCTGAATCTTTTTCTAGAAGTGTCTTTCAATTGATCTGCAAATCATGATGGCGATTCCATTCTGCTAAAGAAGAGGCGAGAAATATAATCTATAGGTTCACACGAATGAGTCACACTTTCGATTCTACCGGTGCGTCTAATTCGATGCAGATACGTTTCGCATTCGGCTCGTCCCTGCTGATCCATCGGCAGGTCGAAGTTGACGATAATGGTCACCTGTTCGACGTCGTTACCTAAGGCGAAGGAATCTCTCCGTAACCTGGTTCTGTAACCAGAATCAAGTGGTGGAACTTACCCCTGGACAAAACGTTCATTATAATCAGTAACTTCTCTAGTCCGGCTTGGAATCGATCACTAACGGCCAACCGTTCCTCCACCGTTAGATCACCGGACAGTACCGCTACCGAGTGACCATCCTGGGACATCTTGCCGGACAACCAACCGGCCGCTTTGCGTGTTTGTTTCGATCGATTAATAATGCCGAAAATAAGTTTACTTGGAGCTTACAACTGTCCTGTACATCACATGACATAAAATGATCGCTTGTCCGACGGTAATCACACCGTAGATGTTCGAAATTGCTTGATATTTCTTGTCCTGGTTGCGGCACTTGACGTAGTACTGTTTGATGTTATCGAGTGATTCTTGCTCCCGCACCAGACGAAACACGATCGGATTGGTTACTCGGCGAACTCCATCACCACCCGCTCGTACGTGGCCGAGAACATAATTTGGCAGGACGACGACAGCTGCTTGTGTATCCGGATGCACCGATCCTGGTGGCCCTGAGTAGCGATCATGACGACCGCGTCGTCCAGTACAAAAACGGCAATCGAACACCCGGAAGTTAATGCTCCCGCCCATCAGATTGACGGGTGTTCCGATGATGATATGATCAGTTTCGCCCATTTGGCGATTTCTCCACCGCGAACGGCGTAACGAAGTTTGATTTCCGGACAAAACTTTGCTATTTTGGCAGCTACTGCACCAGTCTGAACTGCCAGTTCATACATGCGGGAAAGGCATATCACCAGCGTAGTTTTTTAACGGGTCGACTCGACTGAACATTGCCAGCACAAAGGTAGTGATTTTTCCTGTTACCGACTGACTCTGTGCGACTATGTTCTTGGCGGATCAGCCAACAGTGTAGGTAGAGCCGTCTCCTGAATCTTGGAAAAGCCGTTGAAACCAATAGCACAGACTCCCTGAAGCAGTTCTGGCTTCGGGTGCAAAGCTTCGAGAGTTTTAATCGAGTATATTGGTAAAGAAGGATCCTTTCGCTGTACCTCCAGATCAAGTTGATTCTACTAGACCTTTGCGAATAATGTTCATTAGCAACTTTGCATACACCGTGCTAAAAGATTAACCATGAATAATTTTAAAGCTGATACTAAATGAATGCCTGTGCATCTTCCGCGAAGGAAGCTGTTCTCCCTTTTTGCTTGCAGCTTTACTTCAGGAGCTGCTAAAGTCAGAATGTTTGTAGCTACCGAACGCAAAAATAAAAACCGTCGCTGGTCTTACTGCCGGTGGACTAGAAGGTTTCCGCATTCTTGTTCTCTGGACTGTCAGCCGCCGGCTCTGATTCCTTATCCTTAGTGATCCGGGTTTGTTCGGGCGTGCTGTAAATAAGTTAAATAATATTTAATAATCACTACATATTGAGAAAATATTTTAAATTAGAAATTAAAGAATTCCAATCATATTTTATAACTTACCATTCGAATTCCAATTGCATCACAAATTCTATACTAAGAAATTTTGCCAGCTTGCGATGTAAAATACAAAAATACGCAATAAATCTTGTTTTTTTTGTTTTATTTTTTTGCAAACTGTCAAAATTTCGCGAGCCTCCGAGCGGAATAATACCACTGATCATTATTTCGCAAGGAAAAAGCTTGCCATGGTGACAGCACATAGAAAGCAGCGCTATCTCGCGGAAGTAATACTAAACTTATCGTTTGTCGAAACGTGTCTCGGCTAACTGCAAATTTCGTTATCTTTTTCGCGAGAGCTGCGTACCGCTTACGAAATGGAAACGAAATTTTTTTTCGCGAGCATTTCGCGACGTTTTTTATGCATAGGTTTTGTATAGGAAATTTCATTTCGCAAGAGGTGCATACTTAGCTTATGAAATGAAAATGGAATTCTTTTTCGCGAGCATTTCGCGACGTTTTTTATGCATAGGTTTTGTATAGGAACTTTCATTTCGTACAAGGTGCATACTTAGCTTATACCATTCAACAAGCATTCATTTTCCTTTTGTTAAACCATATATTAGGACATCATTGTATATTACCCTATCATTAGGGGAGACTGAGGAGACTTGATCCCCGGGGAGACTTGATCCCATCATTGTAACTCAAAGGCGGATCAGAATACATTAATCGAATATACTAGAAAGTTGCGGAGTTTTATCTAAACATAAGTTTCTTTAACACAAAAAAATAAAAACATGTGTTACCGAATTTTTACCGATTCAAAGAAAAAAATCTCAGAAGAACTGAAGAAGATTTATTTTCTAAATTTTCAAACTTTTATACAATTGATAAAGTCACCCACTACATACTACACTTTTGCATACAGAATTACAGGAGAATGTCAATTATATGAATACGTTATGATTGAGCTGATTTTTTTGTTCAACTATATTTGTACTAAAGTTTGCTGAAATAGATGCTATGGGTTCACTTGATCCCTTCAAATTTGTGGAGATTTGATCCCCTTCGCCATGCTTCATACACACCACTGAAAATAACCAAATTTACACCAGAACAATTGAAGTCATTGTTGCCATAAAATAACAAAAAACTACAAGGGGCAGCCCTATGGGGTTGCACGAACTGTAGACGTAGGACTATACTACTTAATGTAAAATATTTATTTTCTTAGTACTTAGTGTGTTCAAAAATCAAATTTTAGACAATATAATCACATCTCATGTATAGAACAAGCTTTCTAGTTGCTCTCAAACAGATCCTAAAAGTTCAAACACCCATGGATAACCCCAAGTTTGTAGATGTGTTTCGATGCCTCAGGATTGTAAAATGGTTAATATTGTGTCATGAAAATTCAATTCTTCCGTGACAATTTTTTTGCCTGCAAAATGCCCTGTGTCTATGCAAAGCTCATGATTTGTTGGGATATTAGCATTGATCGGAAAATGCTTTCCAAAGCTGCGCATTACATACATACAGGACATTTTGCAGGTCATCACAAGCTGTTCATTTACCACCGCCACATGTTCATTTTACCCACTCACTATAAACATGTCTCATTTTTGGACATGTTTAGAAATCAAGAATCATGTTTGAAAAAATGTGTTTATGACGAAGTATTTTTACCAGATATGTACAAAACATGTCTAACAAGAAACATAAGGTGATTGTAATATCTCATTAGAAAATAATGACTTTGCTTAACGTGTTCATTTAACCGCCAGTTCCCCTACCTACCAGCACACTCGCGCCAAACATTGAACCTAAGCGTACAATGCAAAATGAGTCAACGCTGATGATGATGGGTAGAGCGAAAGCGACAAATAGTACCACCAAGACACTATTAGCGTTTTTCACCAAAATTCCACGCGGCCTTTCCCAATTGAAAGGAACGGCCGCGCTTAGCCCATCTGTCATAATATCGTGATTTTGCATAGCGAAAGGCTGAATGATAACATATTTTGTTCCAAAAAACAGCCCTGCGTTATGCAACACTTTGTGCAGGTTGATTATACCTAAGCTGACCAACTCTGACGAAAAAATCCGTACACCATACCGCAACGAAGCGAAATCGTGCACCACGCTCAGGCAAACAGTTTGCATAGTGTACGGATTTTTTCGTCAGAGTTGGTCAGCTTAATTATACCAGTTGCAAGTGGGGCCAAATTCACCAAGTTTCGTTAAACTCCTTTTAAATTACAGAATTGATAAAATTGCTTAGATGAGCTAAACTAATTAATCAAATCCTGTTTTAAAAACTGTCCTTGCGTTTAAACCAAAATGGGAAGCTTATTACTACCACTACATTACTTAATTTCAAGCGCAAATAGCAAATACATGTGCTAGTTAAACCGCAAATTTACTGGCAACATTACAGCGGCATTTAGGAAGCGGTCGCCTGTTGGACGACACAGGGTCGCGTCCCTCCACAGCCAGTGTAACGGACTTCTAGCACAGCTGCACAGGCTGTAAAAAACACAGCGCAGTGATCTGCTTCGCCAGCTGTTCAACAGGGAACTGAGCGTGTCTGGCCAAGTCCGTTCTTTAAATAGTCGATGATGACGTCATTCATAGAAGCGTTGCACACTAGGTACACCAATCCGTCGTACAGGGCTTGGGAAGCGCTATCTTCTGTGTGTTAATGCGCGATATTTTGACAAGGTTGTATATTATTTAATTTTTTAAAGCTATGATATCAAAAATCTTTGGGTTTATCTATTGGAATCTATTCTTAGAAGTATTTCGGGGCGATTTGCGCAAAAAATTTGAAAATTTATCGTGATATGGCTGAATTATATGCGTTTAAAATTGGACCACTTTTCGTTACATACCATTTTTGTAGAATTTGCAGAGTGCACCCCCATATCGAAAACAAAGACGTAGTCCTACGTCAAAAATACTGTCAAAAATGAACGCTTCATCGTACAGAAACTTAACTGTAATTGTTTACTACAGTATACGTAGCAACCATGCATTCCACATTTGACGTTCCTCAACCATAATAACGACAGCTTTCAAATAATTGCACAGAGATTTGGGGAATTCGTAAAAAAAATTTTGTGAGATATGCGTAATATGTAGTAACAAAAATAGTAATATTTAATCACAACAATTTAATCATGGTACATTTATAACATTGAATGGGGTTAGGTACCTATTTTTGTCCTATTAGGGAGGGTACCATATTATTTCATTATTAATTTTATTATTTCAGCTTCTTTGCTTTGTTATTAGGAACCATTTTTTATTTCGATTATAGAGGTTTTAGCCTTAAGATCATTCGCCTCTTATTAAGAGCCAATATAATAACAAAATTGTCTTGAGAATGGTGAAAATCTTCTGTTTGAGCGCAGCAAAAACTTTAATCGAGTACCCCAATTATCGCAACACCATTTGAGCCAATGCGTTAAGCAAAGATGGCAGACGCTGCTCTAACCAAAGGCTTCAGATGGGTAGGATGATAATAGAAAAAGGGTAAAAATAGGCTTATTACCCTACATGCTCTTTTAAACACGTTTTCAAAAAATAATCAAGTGTCCCCAAATTAGGGATCGAGTCTCCACTAATCAAAGAATTTTCCAGTTTTTTGTTGTTTTCCAAAAATGCTCATAGCTCATGTCCAGTATAATATTTCCGTGTAATTTTTTTATGACTATCAGTCAACCCTAGAAACAATATAAAAGTACAAAAAATACATAGTTTTTGTATCATTCCACGGAGTAGGATTGAAAAATAAAAAAGGGGATCAAGTCTCCTCAGTCTCCCCTACCCCATTATTTTCCCCATAGATCTACCACGACTTCTACCATGTGTGGACCATTATTTTCCTCATAGCTTGACCATATGTTGCACCAACATTTGACACGCCCAGACGTAAAATGAAAGTCAAAAGTTAGGTAGAGAAAAACGATAAACAAAAAGTCGCGCCGAAAAAAGTAACTGAGAAATCTCCGACGAAAAATGACAAGTAATTTCTTCCGAGGAAAAATGAAACTCAAAAATGTTTGAAGAAATACGATAAACAAAAAGTCTCGACGGAAATTGTAATTGAGAAAGATTTGAAGAAAACTGTCGATCAGATTTTCCCGAGGAAAAATGTGGTTCAAAAAATTGGAAGAAAATTGATAGTAAAAAGGTTGCGCGGAAAATAATGCCTGAGAAAGTTCTGAACAAAAAGTTTCCCGAAATAAAATGAAACTAACAAAAAATTGAGGAAAAATATCAATCAGTTTTTAGCGAATAAAAATGAAACTAAAAATGTTCTTCGGAATTAAGTAGGACGCCGAAGACACGAAAAAGTACAAATTACTTTTTGGGCGTCTTTTCGCAGCTATGGCTTTATGAACGATATTCTATGTACTTTTGATTAAAAAAATCAACGATTACAGACTTTTTGGAACCTTTTTCCAGGTATTTCAAGATTTTTTACAACCTCTGTCCTATCAAAATAATAGTTCTAGTATAGTGTTACCTAAAAATGAGTATAAATTCTCTCAACTTGACTCAAAGTCCTGCCTGCTGTTAACAGTACGGGTAAGACTAGTATGTGTATAACTAAGCTGACCAACTTTGACGAAAAAATCCGTTTGCCTGAGCGTGGTGGACGATTTCGCTTCGTTGCGGTATGTTGTACGGATTTTTTCGTCAGAGTTGGTCAGCTTAGGTATAACGGACAACACTGATTAGTATATCGAATAAGAGATGTTTGATCGAAAACTCGGAACCTATTTTATTCTAAAGGAATAAATGTCTATTTGAACAGAAATACATCCTACAATTAATTACAATAAATTTGTAGCTCTAGCAAATTCAGTTTGAGATAACCGATTTGATTCCGCGCAAATTAACTTATTGATCGATTTTTAATGGGAAATAATTGGATCACCCTGATAAACAATACAGGTGTCAGAAAGTTTTTGTCGCTTTTGTTTCAATGAAAAGTGTTTTAATTTATGCAAATTAGAGTAATGAAAAAAAAAACTTTTATCTGAAAAAGAAAAATCGGGATCCCTTGATCATACGATATAATACGTAGGTATAGCAGACGATACCTGATGGAGTTTGCAGTTCTTTGTCTCAGAGACTGAAGTCTTGTCAAAATTTGAGAAAAATGGTGATCCATTACATCAAAAAGTCTTAAAAAAAAGGGTTACAAAAATTTGAGAAAATTTTAAGTTCAATGTTATATACATGTTAAGCAAACTGAATCAGAGCTTTAATGCATAAGTATAGATTGGCACGGCTCGTAATGTATAATGAACAGGCAATTACAATGCCTGTGTTCTGAAGCTGAACAAGAAGCCGTTCATCAATGAAGAACAAAGAATTGATATTTAACCCTTAAATGCGCAATGTTCTTTTTAAAATAACATTGTGAAAATCATATTAAATTTATCACAGTAACGTATTGAAGCTATGGGGCAATGTTTGCGGCTTCAAGGGGTAATTTACTAAACAACATAGGAACATTCCATCGGAATATTGGAAAAGTTGTAATTTTTGTCGACTAGTCCAACTACAAAGTGTGGTGCACGGTATCAACCTAGCAAAGCAAAACAGCTTTGGCATAACGCATAAAGCAACACCGAAAACTGAAAATCTATACCAAATACTGCTACATACTTGATTCAGTTTAGTAAACTGCGCTCGTGTACCTGCGTTAATGTACCTAAGCATGAGCACAAAACGAAAAAACCAAAATTGCTTTTACCCGTATACAGCATTGAACAGGAAAGACTAACTGAAAAATAAGAACAATTCCAGCATTGTTCAAGTAAAAAATAACTTTCCGTTAAGTCTTACCGTCACACCCAGATAGTCGAATATTTTTTCGCAGATAACTAATCGAATCACGGATAATCAACCCTAAACTGTATATAAAAATAAGGAAGAGGGACGACACTTAATCATTGGTGATACTTAATCCCTACCCACATTACAGAACCTAAATACATAATAGTCCGGCTTGAACCATCGTTCGATCTGGTCATAAAACTTGATAGCTCCTGGTTTACCTAGAGTTTACGGTACGGTTCGTAATGTATAGAGAATGGACAATTATAGCGTTCTGGGCAAGAAACCGTTCATCAATGCGAACAATAAACAATTAGTTTTTAGTTCACTAAACTACATTGAAATAATCTATCAGAATATTTAAAAAATTGCAATCTTTGTCGACGAGTCCAAATTCAACATCTTTGATTTAAAAGGTCTCGTTGTTTCTAGTGGACAAAAACCGAACTTAGATCTGAACGTGAAAAGCCTTAAAGCAGATACGGGCAGAGATGGTAGATTAGTAATATGTGGTACGTCGCGGTAATTACCGCAACCGCGCTGTATTTACCGCACCCGCACCGCAAAATCAGCGGTGCGGCGAAACACTTTTTCTCGCGGATGCGGTGCGGGAAAGAGCTTTTACCGCGCAGTTTTACCGCAACCGCACCGCAAAAAGTAATTGATAAAGTTTTACGTTTGCATTAAAAACTGGATTAAAACTAGGACTAACCGTTTGAGAAGGACGCAACTAGATTTATTTCCTTAGCATTGTTAGGAAAACCTCTCTGTCAGAACGTTCGAGTTTTACTGTTCACTCTACAATAGAGAAACATAAAAAAAACATTGAATTGGCATAATTTCCATTGACTTGCTAATGATTGGAGAAGAAATCTAAATATAATCTGCATTCGACTTATCGCTACTTGATTTTTCACATTTTGGTAATTCTAAATTAATAAACAGACTTCTATTACGAAAGAAAATCTAACCGTCTCCGAAACAATTTGACACTGTTATTTTTACGACATATTTTGGATGCTAGTTATTTGTACTTCTAAGTAAAACTTTACAAACTAACCATTTTGAACACATATATTGCAAGATCCAAATAGAGACAAAATTATTAGATCATTAAAAACAATAAATTTGTACTCTTAAATCCAATTTAAAAGTGCATCACTTCTCCCGTTTCTTGTTGCAAATCATGGAATTATGAATAGTTTTCGTTATCAATTTTTCAACTGTGAATTTTGATTTATTTAAAGGAATTAGAGATTATCTAATTTTGCTGGGACTGAAACACAACCCAAAGAATATAATTATCTTCATCAAACCAAACGAATTTATAGGAATTGGCAGTGAAGGAGACAAATGTATGAAAAGCGTCCAAAATAAGGTGGGGTCCAAATTAGGCTGATTATTCTATCATTCGTTCACCAACGTCGTATTGCTTCGTTGTATGTATGTTCTTTGATTGCTGTGTACATTTAATGTGAATTTTTCTGCAGTCAGTTTTATTGGACTCTTTCGCAAAAAGACTTTTTTTCGCGTACTTCCATTCAAATTTACGATTATTTTCTACCAAATTAAGTCCTAATATTTTTCAGTTAAGAGTATTTTCGCAGTAAAGTTATTCGAAGTTAGTGTTTTATAGTGTAGGGTATTGCATTTTTTGTACATCTCAAAGCATCCCTTCATATTGTGACAAGTGTGAAAATTTGCTCAGATGCCAAATATCACATAGTTTGACTCTCGTCCACTTCAATTGAAGTTTTTGCCATTGGCTCTTTGGGAAAATATTAGAAGAAAATACATTAAATGCTAGAACTTTCGAACCAGCCTTTAGAAAATTACAGTTCATATATTTTCAAACCTTAGTATTTGAATGAGAATACATCTGTTTTTTTTTAAAAATACGGAAGTTAGAGTTTTGGGATATTTTGTCTATAAACCCCATATTTTTAATAACATTTCGTCGCTGTTGTGCTATCTTATGACAAACGCCATTTTGGGGTAAACTGAGTTAGATATGCAACATTACTAATCTGAAAATTCTCTACAAAATGGCGTTTTCAGAATTTTGAAATTTTGCTTGGTTACTGAGATATAGCGAAAAAAGTGATAAGAAATTGTCAGTTTTTTGCTTTAAAACACTTTATCTTGGGATTCGCTTAAGTAATGTAGAAGTTTTAGATATTTTTATATGTAAAAATGTCTGAGGAACACAATGGCATAATAGTTTTTAAAATAAAAATACACGTATTGCGAGAAATATGCAGTTTTACTTTTAAATTGGCAATATTTCTTGTTTGGCAACACTGAAATTAAAAATTTCTAGATTGCTTGCTCAATTTCCTTCAAAATTCATCTCATCGATTGTTTCTAGGCCGAATAAAGCCGAAGATATTAATAAAAGTTAATAATTGATGCTTTTTTTCTATGGAAAATTTTCCATGCACAATTATGACACGCCATACAAATTTTATCATCAATACACGCTTACGACACGTGTAAGTGCGACTTTTGTTTACATTTATAGTGAAAACTCGCAACATAGTCAACCGAACTTCGTGATATTTGAGAGTTTAATACAGAATAGATAGAAGCATTAATTGTCTTCTTTGAATTGTTTTTACCATTTATAAGCTTCAAAATATTCAATCTCAAACTTTAAAAATCGTTTTTCTCGAAATGTGCTAAATGGCGCTTGTCATAAGATAGCACAACAGCGACGATTTCTGCTGTATGCTACAAATCATACATTTTTTGTAGTTTTCGTAATGTTCAGTAATTCTGTACCGGTTGAGAACAGACTCCTGATTAGATGTAATGTGTGGAACAATTTTTTTCGTCAAATATGGCGTCGTTCTTATTGATGAAATGCAACATGTTTTTACATGAACATGAATATATTCCAATATAATATATTCACTACTATATAGAAGTACTGGTATTTCGACTTTAATTTTTTTTATTGATAAAACACCTTTAAGAATGAAAGGTGGTTTTTAATACATAAATGCGGAAAACATCCATTTCATTTTCATATGTCAAAAACATTGGAAAAATGAAAATTTAAAGAAAAAAATATGCAACTTCATTTCTTCTTACATTTGTATTCTATTTTTTCAATTAACTGAAGGGTTGCAAAAATAAAAGTTTTCCAATTACTGCAGTAGAACGTTTTGCCTTTCTCATATGAAGAAAGGCTATGCAATCACTGTAAAAATCGACTTTTTAACCGAGGCCCGGAGAACCGAGTATCATACACCATTCGATTCAGTTCGTCGAGATCGGCAATTGTCTGTGTGTATGTATGGGTGTGTGTGTATGTGTGTGTCATTTAAACTCACACAATTTTCTTAGAGATGGCTGAAGCGATTTTCGCAAACTTAGTTTCATCTGAAAGGTATAACGCTCCCATAAGCTGCTATTGAATTTTTAGTTGATCCGACTTCCGGTTCCCGAGTTACGGGTTGAAGAGTGCGGTCACACAGCAAATTCCCATATAAACTGGTACCACCATGATGTTCAAATGATGTAAAACATATTAAAATTGATGTAACATTACTCTAGTTTGCGGGTCTGGATCACTAATGATCAATTGAAGAAGCTTTGACCACGTTGGCCACCTATGACGGTTCATGACGCCCCCGGAGAACTCGCCAAGTTCCTAAGCTAATATCACACCCATTCCCCAACGAATTCTCTACCGATTTTTACAAACTTGATTCCAAATGAAAGGTACAGTAATACTGTTGACTGCTGCTGAATTTCATTCGGTTCTGACTCTTGCTTCCGGAGTTACAGGGGTGTTAGTAAGGATACACTGGAATTTCCCATATAAATCGGTACAATCCTAATACCTCAGAGGCTAAAAACTATTGAAATCGTTACCAAATTACTTCTAATCGCAGATCTAGATCACTGATTGCCAATCAAATATTCTTTGAATATATTGTCCACTATCGACGATTCCGGAATTCCGGGCATATTCCACAATTAATGTCACATCGGTTCCTCGGTGATGACTGAACCGATTTTCTCAAACCAAGTCTCAAATAGAAGGCAAAATATGCAGTTGAGTATTGCGTCGCCGCCCCTCTCCATCCCACCCCGCCTTGCCCTTACACCTCCCTCCTTCATCACTCCCCTCCCCTTGGACCACCCTCACGCCCGCATTTCCTTCATCCACCCCGTATACCGAAATAAGATGAAGGATTTCTGACTCATCCTCCACTCCCACTCTACTAACTCACCATTCCCTCCACTTTCAAATCCATTCCACCAACATTTCAAAATATAATCACATGAAGATAACATTGAAGTCATGCTGATTAAGCTGATTAAATATTATTCTTTTGCCTTTCTCAGATAGAAAGGTTATGCAATTGCTCCAAAAACCGACTTTCTAACCGAGGCCCGAAGGGCCGAGTCTCATATAACATTCGACTCAGTTCGCCGAGATCGCAAAATATCTGTGTGTATGTATGTATGTATGCATGTATGTGTGTGTATGTGAGGATTTGTTAACAAAATGTCCATATCGGTTTCTCGGAGATGGCTGAACCGATTTTTACAAAGTAAGATTCAATTGAAAGGTATCATATTCCCATAGGTTGCTATTGAATTTCATTTTCAACCGACATCTTGATCCGGATTACGAGTTGAAGAGTATGGTTACATAACAAAATTTGCTGATTTGTCCACATAGGTTTCTCGGAATTTTCTGAACCGATTTTGACAAACTTGATTTTAAATGAAAGGTCCATCAGCTGCAGTTGAATTTTGTTCTGGTTCCTGAATTACAGGGTGATACGTACGATCACGCAGCAAATCCCGATTCTAACGAATTCTGCAATGAATGTAAAAAGGTGATTTTTTTCCATAATTTAAACACAACTGTTGAATTTGTAGATCTAGGTCACCAACAGTCATGCAAAGTCTCTTTGGCCACACTGGCCACCATCGACGGATCCGGAAGCATACAAATTCAGAATAACGGTTATATTGGTTTCTCGCAAATGGCTAGAACGATTTGATCAACTTAGTCTCAAATGAAAGGTGTTTCGTCCCCGGAAACTGATATTAAATTCCATCTCCATCCGACTTCCAGCTCCGGAGTTACGGGTTGTGGAGTCAAACCGACACCGCGATGGATGCAAAAAGGTGCTATTATATATACTTACCAAGTGTAATAAGAATGAAGGACATTTCCATAATGTTATATTGTACGAACCAGTCATTAAATCATAGTTTGGAGAAATGAGAAAGGCACAATTGCACCTCTAGGTGGATTAAAACAGATTTTTGAATGTATAATGTTTGCCTTAAATGCACGGAATTTTATTAAAAGAAAATGCAAAATTTGATTTTTTTTTTCATGAACATTACATTCTGAAGAGTCTCTTAAAGTTAAATTTCGTGTGAATAAGAATAACATTTTATTATATACGGATATACAAATGAACAATTTTTCAACACTATTTTTAACAATGCAAAAATTTTACCGCATTACCGCGCGGTGCGGTAAATAAAGTGCGGTTGCGGTGTGCGGTGCGGTTGTATTATTTTTTTGCGGTTGCGGTGCGGGCAATCCATTTACCGCGCACATCCGCACCGCGACGAACCCTATGTGGTATTATTTGTCCACTAGAATGGTTCAGAATGTTCATTTTAATATGAATATCTTAACTTTTTAAACAAAGTTTTCGTAAAATGGTACTTTCATTTAGAAATGGTGGATATAACAAATTATATCAGGAGAATGAGACGTACTAAAACCGCTTATTGTAAATTTAATGCGAAAACGGTTGAAAGCTGCATTTACAAATACAAGTTATTACATTGATGATCTATTATGGAAAGTTTAATTGATTTTGAAGAAAATGTGTACCGTACGAATATGATTTTGAAAGATGTATCTTTAGAATTATGATTGTTTATGAAACAATGAGCATTTGTATTACAAAAGTGCTGTTTATATCATCCTTATATGCTGTCTAGTAAAATCTTTCTAAATCAAATATCTCGTAAGCTTAAATTTGTAAAATGCACATAAGCACATATGAAAATTGAAATTTTCATCAATCTTCAGACCATCACTCGGTTTTCGCTTAAAAACTTTTCCACAAGCCTTAGATCGTTTCGCGATCTTCAGGACTTTTGAATCGATTTATTTTTAGAATGCAATTGGCGACTCTTCGAAAAATTAATTTGTAGAAGTCCCACACGAAATCCCATGTAAACTTTAAGCCATGGGCGCAAAAATATAGTTTCACCGATTGAGCTTAAAATTTGCAGTTATGCTAAGACCATAATGGACCACAGAAAGTTGCTCAACGCATTTTTTTCATATTCATATTTCCGAATAATAGACCAAAAATTGTTGTTAGTATTTTTACTGGTAGCTTCTCCAAGATACTATTACAATTACAATGTTTCCTTGCTGTTTAGGAATTCGCTGGCAAAGAATATTTTTAAGCGGTTTATAATTTTACGTAAAGAAGGATTAATTCCCTGCAACTTATTTTCGGATAGAATTTATTCCACGCCCTTCAAAAAAAAAACATTTTAATTCAAAATGATTTGATTGCCTGTTTAAGATGCCTTAGTCCCCTATACTGATGAAATGTTGAAAGTATTATCAAAATCGAAGATGATCGGACACGTTTAAACCGGGAGGGTTAAGAAGCTTGTCAGAGGTTTTATAAAATACTAGAATGGGGAAAACTTTAATTTAATCGGTTATCTAAAATTACTATTTCAAAGATTCCTCGAAATATCAAATAGTCAAATGTTAGAATACAATATAGAGCATTTACTGTATATTGGTTTTGTTTCCACAACTGCACCAATTAACAGATTAAGGGCCGATTTCTTCACCGTCACTGAACTAAACCAGGTTCACCAGTATGTTTAAACCTGGCTTTAGGTTTTTTTTACAATGGAGAAGACCTTTACGTCCTAGCCCAGTACACGTGCTATTGGTAGGGTCCAATCTACCGCACGGGGTGCACTGGGGCGTTTTATTTATTTATTAACAGATTAAGGCCGAAGTGACCTGTGCCGTATACAAAAGATTCCTCCATTCCACTCGATCCATGGCCGCGCGTCGCCAGCCACGCAGTCTGCGGAGGGTCCGCAAATCGTCTTCCACCTGGTCGATCCATCGTGCTCGCTGCGCGCCACGTCTTCTTGTACCGGTCGGATTGCAATTGAGAACCGTTTTCACCGGGCTATTGTCCGACATTCTGGCTACGTGCCCGGCCCACCGTAGTCGTCCGATTTTCGCGGTATGACAGATGGGCGGCTCCCCCAACAGCTGATGCAACTCATGGTTCATTCGCCGTCTCCATGTGCCGTCTTCCATCTGCACTCCACCGTAGATGGTACGCAGCACTTTCCGTTCGAAGACACCAAGTGCGCGTTGGTCCTCCACGAGCATGGTCCAGGTCTCGTGCCCGTAGAGAACTACCGGTCTAATCAGCGTCTTGTAGATGGTCAACTTCGTACGACGGCGAACTCTGTTCGACCGAAGTGTCTTGCGGAGGCCAAAGTAAGCACGATTTCCTGCCACGATGCGTCTACGAATCTCTCTGCTGGTATCATTGTCGGCGGTCACCAGTGAGCCCAAGTACACGAACTCTTCAACCACCTCGATTTCGTCGCCAGCGATGCAAACTCGAAGCGGGCGGTTCTCATTCTCTTCTCGTGAACCTCTTCCTATCATGTACTTTGTGTTCGACGTGTTGATGGCAAGTCCGACGCGCTTGGCTTCTCTTTTCAGTCTGATGTAGGCTTCCTCCATCTTCTCAAAGTTTCGTGCAATAATATCAACGTCATCGGCGAAGCCAAGTAGCTGAACGGACTTTGTGAAAATCGTACCACTCGTGTCGATCCCTGCTCTTCTTATTACACCTTCCAGCGCGATGTTGAATAACAAACACGAGAGACCATCACCTTGCCGTAACCCTCTGCGTGATTCGAAGGGACTCGAGAGCGTCCCTGAGACACGTACTACGCACATCACCCGATCCATCGTCGCCTTCACTAATCGCGTACTCGTGCATAATCTGCCATAGCTGATCTCGATCGATAGTGTCGTATGCGGCTTTGAAGTCGATGAACAAATGATGTGTGGGCATATTGTACTCGCGGCATTTCTGCAGTACTTGACGAAGAGCGAACACCTGGTCCGTGGTAGATCGTTCGCTCATGAAACCCACCTGGTACTGCCCCACGAACTCTCTTGCAATTGGTGATAGTCGACGGCATAGTATTTGGGAGAGTACCTTGTAGGCGGCGTTCAGCAGGGTGATTGCTCGGTAATTACAGCAATCCAGCTTGTCGCCCTTTTTGTAGATAGGACACACGACACCTTACATCCACTCCTCCGGTGAAATCTCCTCCTCCCAAATCTTGGTAATCACCCAGTGCAGCGCTTTAGCCAGTGGGGGCGTGTCGGACTCGAATGGTGACGCTGCCATTAATACCGACTATACTCCATTGGGCTCCGCCATCGTTCCTCCCAGGAACTACCTCTCGGTATTACTTCTGGGGGGATGGCTGTACTAAATGTACTCATTCACTCTCACTCACGCGTTTATACGTCCTGTATGAGGCTTACTTGGGTGCTCTCTCAATCGCACCTTGATTCACTTTCAAACACCCCCACATGAGACTGAGTTTTGTGCTCACCTTTTTCGTTCCTTGCGAGGCTGACTTGTGTGGTCACCTTACTCATTCCTTGCTAGGCTTACTTTTGAGCTCGCTCCACCCATACCATGTGAGGCTGACTTGGGTGCTCACCCTATCACCTGGTTCACTCTCAATCGTGCCACTCTATTATACCTCTGCCACTCCCCTGGCATCCCATGTGGGATATTTTTCTTAGGCCCAACATCTGACATACCATGCGAGGCTGACTTGTGTGCTTACCTTTTTCATTCCTTACTAGCCTTACTTTTGTGCTAGCCTCTACCATACCATGTGAGGCTGACTTTTGTGCTCACCCTGAACATGCCGTGTGAGACTGACTTGGATGCTCACCCTTTCACTCCTCTGCCACGCCATGAGGCATCGATAGCTAAGTCCCAACATACTACGCTACGACCCTCCCATCTTGGCATGAGACAGTCCACTTATACACCTATACACTCACTCTTCTGTCTTGCTTCGGGGTGGCTAGGTTTACCCCTTACGCGGTTGCCAGTCGCTACGCCAAACCTGCCTCGGCATGAACAGACCATTCACTCCCTTTTTTTGCGCTTGGCCTTTTTCGCTCCAGCTAACCAATCACTAGTTAGTCGTGCCCGTCGTCTGTTGCTCGGTTCGCCAGATTACCTGTAGCCTACTGGCAATCTGGATGGTAGCAGCCGAGACTGCGTTCCACTTCTCCACCAATTGACACATCCGCTGAATAAGGGTATCAGGGGTTGTGTCCCAGCCACAGACTTCAAGCATTGCTCTTCTTTCGACGTCGAACCGATGACATACGAACAGTATGTGTTCGGCAGTTTCGTCTACACCTGGGCAGTCCGGTCAGACAGGGACCTCCGCGTGCCCGAACCTGTGGACGTACTGTCGGAAACAGCCATGGCCTGACAGGAATTGTGTCAGGTGGAAGTGAAATTCCCCATGGGGTCTTTCCACCCAGCTCGATATGCTAGGTATCAGCCGGTGGGTCCACCTACCTTTCGAGGAGTTGTCCCACTCACGCTGCCATCTGGCGACCGAGGTCACCCTGGTGCGCTCGCGGGCTCCCCTATTTCCACGTAGCTCGAAGCACTCCTAATCTTCCCGAATGACCAGCCCGACTGGCATCATGCTCGCTATCACGCAGGATGCATCGTGTGATACCGTGCGGTAGGCAGATATCACTCTGAGGCACATCACGCGGTAGGTGCTCTCCAGTTTCTGTAGGTAACTGGTTACCCTCAGTGCTCTTGACCATGACGGGCCGCCGTACCTGAGGATAGATACGGCAACGCCTGCCAGTAACCTACGTCTACTGTCGCTCACCTTTGAGCTGTTGGACATCATCCTCGATAGAGCCGCAACAGCAGTCGACGCTCTCTTGCATGTATAGTTGACATGGCTGCCGAAGGTCAGCTTGTCGTCTATAATGACTCCGAGAGACTTCAGACTTTGCTGTGAAGTGATCGCGACTTCTTCCACATGGATAACTGCATGTTGTGCCGACTTGCGGTTGTTGACGATAACTACCTCCATCTTATGATGAGCGCGCTCCAGGCCTCTCGCGCTCATCCATTCCTCCACCGTGCTGATCGCGTGTTCTGCGGTTAGTTCTACCTCAGGAATTGACTCCCCGTAGACCTCCAAGGTTATGTCGTCGGCAAAGCCTTAGGTTTAGGCTGAGCCAACCAGCCAGGTGTCGAGATCTGTTCGGCGATTCCGGTGGAGCAGTGCGTGTGTGAGCCAAATATGCTACGGGTTAGGTGTATGGCTTTGTAGTCTAATTTTTAAGCAAAAACATACTATTTTGTCTTCATCCGACGTTTCGTTCCGTTTGGGACCTTTTTCAAGGATTTTAAAAGTTTATTGATGTGAAAATTACTGCATAACATTGTGGTATAAATTTTACCGATAATTGTTGTTTTGTTGTCAGATCTGTTGTTGTACAACGCGGTTTTTCAGCTGTTCAAATAAAAAATAATCACCATATAATTCTTATTTTCGCCAGTACGAATTCTCTCCGTGTACTTACGATCATCTGTTCCGATCGTGTAAAGTTTCAACTTCAACTAACTGCTAACTTTTGCAAATGACAACTTCAATTCAATTATTTTTTTTGTGGGTGGGGAGCTGGTGTTGAACCCCAAAGCCTCCTCTTGGCTACACCGCTGCTTGGAGTTGTTTATTTCGCTTTTCATTTTCCGAGATATGTTTCAGATCGATCCAATGGTTATTAGTTAGAAAATTTGTAGACAGACGGTTGAATTTATTGATTGGACTTCTGGTTGCTGAGTTACGGGTTGAAGAGTGCGACCACACAGCAAATTCTCATATAAACTGAAATGAAAAATTCTCAAAGGGGGGAGTAAGGAAAAATTTCAAAATCGAAACGTTGAGATTTGATGAAATCTCGAAGAAATTTTTTTGACGAAGATTGACTTTTTTGGACTTTGACACATTTTCGCCTTTCTCATATAGAAAGGTAAAGCAATCACTCTAAAAATCGTCAACCTAATCCCGGCCTCCTATTTTTTACCTATAAAGGCTTAGGTAGGAGTATGCAATGAGGGGTTGTTACTTTAAAATTAAAACTAGTTTAAAATTTCTTAAGTTGAAAATTTTCGGCAGGGTCCGGACCCTCCGGATCTTTCTCCTTGATCCACCGCTAGTTTTGGGCGATGTTTCGGTGTCGACACATAGTATCTCAAGACCTTGGCTGTCGATCCATTGTATGTATGTGCAAATCGTACTGAATATGTAATATACATTTCCATCATTGTATTGAATTAAGCCATGAAATCGTAGTTTGGACAAATGAGAAAGGCACAATTGCACCACTAGGTGAATTAAAACAGGTTTTTAGTAACAAGCCGCTAAAATGTGTCATCCCGTAAAGATTTGTTGCCCCTTCAGCTTTGGCTTAAAACAAAACCGAGGAAAGTCTATACCAACATTTGTAGATACCTGCTACAAACTTGATTCCAAGCTTGCAGATTGCTGAGTGAATGTCCCGTTTCGCTTTGTGCTGTCATGCGAATCTCATAAGGGTTTGTTCATCCCCAGCTATCTGTTCTGCGATGAATACAAATCTTGATGAGTGGCGTACTCGAGTAAAGGCTGGCACAATCTGGCTTAGAATAGATCACACAGCATTGCGTTCGACGGATGAAGTAAACTCTTCCGAATGCCACGCTCACTGAATCTGGAGAAGGTCTTTTTATGAGAATTTTTTGGATAAGGTGGAATGCGTGCTGGGTTTGGCTGCAGGAGGAGGATGATGTGAAAAGGCTAACCAATGCAAAGCGTTCGATCGTGTGTAGTTTCACATTGGTTTGGAGTGAAATTGTCCTTTTGAAGTAGAATACTTCTAACGTTTCAATATGGGGTCCCGTTTCAAAAATTTCAGTTGAGAAATTTTCTCAGGTTTGAAATGCGAATATCTTCCGTTCTACTGGACGAAATCGCAATATTTTTGCACTATCTGATCGGAAATTTGTGCACGTATTTCGTATTAAATTTCGAAATTACTGCGACTACTATAAATAAACCAAAACAAGGATTTTCAGAAAATCCTTCGGAAACAGCGAGGAAAACGCGCAATTTGCCAGCATATCCCACGCAAAGCCGTCAAAAAGGAGCATGTAAGCGTTTCATTACATACGGGAATGTTATATATACAGGTCACGCAAGCTTGTTTTGTATCAGTGGGTGCTCGCTTACCACACGAGCAACATGCTCGTCCGGACGGTACAATGAGCGGTATCATGTTTGCGTTCCTGTACCAAGCGTCATCGCAAGGTTCTTCGTGATAAAATCCAGGGAATCACCAAATCTGCCATTCGGCGTCTGGCTCGTCGTGGTGGTTGAAAATGCATCTCCGATTTAATCTACGAATGCTGATGGTGTGCAGGAAAATGTCATCCGAGATGCCGTGACCTACACTGAAAACGTCAAGCGCAAAACCGCAATGAATGTCGTCTATACTCTGAAGCGGCAGGGACGCACTTTGTATGGATTTGGAAGTTAAAAAGGTAGAACTCACTTGTATTATTATAAAAAAGGCCCTTTTCAGGGCCACCAAAATCATTTCAAAGAATAAGTTTGCATTTTCTGTTTCATGGACTGTTTCTCCTTGGAGATCAATTTGGGTTAAACCCTAAATTATGATTTATTTCAGTACGCAAATTGCAAATATGGTCAGAAATAAACTGGAGTGAAGTGGAAAACATTTTTACTAGGCGCATTCAAAAAAAGTTTCAATTCTCAAACATTTTACCAAGGTGCCGTATAACATTACTCTCTTTACCCTGAGTGTTCGATAATCTCCGTATTGGAAACACAATTTCAATTTTGTTCTTTATCAAAAATATGTGGTCGACCAACGAAGAGGTGGAGCTACGAAGAACACATATTGAGGACAACACAAAAAAGGACGAGCTTACATTGTGCTGTAGTCAGGTATAAAAACTCAGCATGCTGTTGCTCACGCTCAGTTCGTTTCCAGCATCAGCATGCAGCAGTTCGTTTGCAGCATCTCCCGCAAAATTCAAACCGCCGTCCGTTTGCTGCTGTCAGAAGAGTTGGCCAAGCACGCCGTCGTCGATGGCACCAAAACTGTTACCATATACACCAGCTCCAAGTAAATTTCGAACACTGCCCAAACAAAAGGCCCTTTTCAGGGCCATCAATTTATCGACAAAGACTGAAATTGAAGTTTTGTTATTACAAGCATCAGAAAGTGGCTTGTCAAGAGCGTTGGATGGTAAGTGAGCCACTTGTGAACAATACCGTCGCTTTCACGTAGAATGACACAATATCAAAAGTTTTTTGTGATTTATAGACAGCTTAGTGTAACGATTCTATTTACAAAATTCGAACGTTTTCTAACGTTTCGATATAGGTGCTCCGTTTCAAAATTTTCGGCCAGAATGCTGCCTGTTTTTTCAAACGTGAAAATCTGCTGTTGCATTGAATGAAAACCTTTGATTTTTGCGCTGATTGGATAGTTGTGACTAATTCTGTAGAAAGTACAATTACTGAAAATAACAGATTTTGTGAAAGCAGTGGTTGGTCCGTACAATTCGATTCCAAGCGAGCCAGACTAGTTTTCGTTGGAAGGTCCACCTCTGACAATAGAAGTAAACTATATTATTTTGAATGCAACTACAAGTTCCTTGAAAACAGCACTGCCAAAAAACTTTTGGGAAAAACGCGCAAACCTAAATTTTCCACTATAATGAAAACTGCCTGTGCCCCGCCGCACAGCATCATCAAGATTGATAGTAATTCAAGCCGGGAGGAAAGAAGTTGTGAGGCAATGGAAAACGAAAATTTCATTTATATTTTACTGGAATAAGTTGTTGGTTTGTGGTTTATTTTGGGTCACAATTTAGGCCTGCTCGATTGCTGATAGCTGTGAATTTCTCGCAGGGCGACAGTTTCTGTTCAGTAGTGATGAGGCTTCCTAACGCCAACCTAGACTGGGGCACTTTTACACGGCCTTCGTTGCTTACTGCTTGCGGGGAGGCTTTCCTCCGGTGGACTTACGAGCGGTCTGTTTGGTACGGGCCATTTTTCAACAAAGAATCGAATTGAAATTTTGCTATTACAAGCATCCGAAAGTAGCTTGCCAAGAGCGTTCGATGGCAAGTGAGCTACTTGTGAACAATATCGTAGATTTCACGTAGAATGACACAAAATAAAAAGTTATCATTTGTGTGTTTGTTCACAGTTTCGTGTTTACTAGGCGCATTCAAAAAATGTTTCAATTCTCAAACATTTTACCAAGGTGCCGTATTACATTACTCTTTTTACCCTGAGTGTTCGATAATCTCCGTATTGGAAACACAATTTCAATTTTGTTCTTTATCAAAAATATGTGGTCGACCAACGAAGGGGTGGAGCTACGAAGAACACATATTGAGGACAACACAAAAAAGGACGAGCTTACATTGTGCTGTAGTCAAGTATAAAAATTCAGCATGCTGTTGTTCACGATCAGTTCGTTTGCAGCATCAGCATGCAGCAGTTCGTTTGCAGCATCTCCCGCAAAATTCAAACCGCCGTCCGTTTGCTGCTGTCAGAAGAGTTGGCCAAGAACGCCGTCTCAGATGGCACCAAAACTGTTACCATATACACCAGCTCCGAGTAAATTCCGAACACTATCCAAACAAAAGGCCATTTTCAGGGCCATCAAGAATCGAATTGAAGCTTTGTTATTACAAGCATCAGAAAATGGATTGCCACGAGCGTTAGATGGTAAGTGAGCCACTTGTGAACAATATCGTCGCTTTCAAGTAGAATGACACAAAATAAAAAAGTTATTTGTGTGAATCGTAGACAGCTTAGTGTAATGATTCAATTCACAAAAATCGAACGTTTTCTATCGTTTCGATATAGGTGCTCCGTTTCAAAATTTTCGGCCAGAATGTTGCCTGTTTTTCTAAAAGTGAAAATCTGCTATTGTACTGAATGAAAACCTTCGATTTTTGCGCTGATTGGAAATAGTTGTGACTAGTTGTGTAGAATGTTCAATTACTGAAAATAACAGATTTTGCGAAAGCTGTGGTTGGTCCATACAATTCGATTCCAAGCGAGCTAGACTAGTTTTCGTTGGAAGGTCCATCTCTGACAATAGAAAAAAACTATTTTATTTTGAATTCAACTAAAACTTGCTTGAAAACAGCACAGCTAAAAAACTTTTGGAAAAAACGCGCAAACCTAAATTTTTCACTATAATAAAAACCGCGACATGTATTATTTCGTTTAGTCAATGGACAAACATAGATTCACGATTGAAGTCTGGTAGAAAACCCATCTATGACCGCATACCACATCCAAACCGTTATAAATTTCGATTCCGTCAATGAAATATTTTCAAACTTGCAGGGGATATACTTGATTACTATATCTTTCGAATGCCATGTACTAAATGAGTAGACAAAAAAAATTTTGTTTATAGAGATAGGTCCAAACCCGTGGGTGTTTGCTGGTAGCCTTATGAAACGTGTCATAAAACTTCAAATTGCAATTTCTCTCGAATCCCTCGATGGATCATTTTGAAATTCACTGAGAAGATGCTTGGATACTGTATCTTTCGAATGCCGTATGACAAATTTATGGTTATTTTTTGTTAATAACGGTTTTAGGAACTCCGTGTTATATTCCGACTGTTTTACATTACTGGCATTGAAGGGAATGATACCGATCATACTGATGGATTCGAGTAATTTTTATGTTTCGCTTTAAAAGTAATTTTAAATAAACTTTACGCGACAAATAAGGTATTGACCTCTTCTAATATCGAATAGCGATCGTGTTATGGCTGTCTTCGACACAACAGTGTGTTCAATAGGTATTCTGTTATTATTATACAAAATTCGACCATCTGTAAGCAAAGTGGAATACTGGTTGGGTGGTCAGATTACACCATCTGGGAAGACTATAGCGTAGTTGGTTGGTCAGCTACACTGTACGCAGCTCACCTGAGTTCGAACTCCCACCGCCGCAAATAGTGTGTTAGACCGTTTGCTACTACCGGTCAGATCGGTCAGGAAAACAAATAACTTTTTAAGATGCACTCAGATTATCTTTCTTTTTCGACGATATTTGGACATCAGGTTGTGAAAATCTGGAATAGTCTTTGTTCTCCATAAATTTTGAATACCACTTTATATTTTGTTAAATATGTTCGACACGGTTGACTGATTTGGCTCAAATATGAAAGCATGGCATGAGGTAGAAGTGATTCCTTGATGCTGGGAATCAGTTTTGGATCATACTCATTCTCGACAGCTGTTTATACCTATTCAATTAAAGGGACCCTTAGCTCAATAGTGCCCAGGTGCCCCGAGTAGTCTAAAGACGGCTCTGGGTAGAAGATTGTGAAGCCAGCATTAGCCATTCCCGGAATTCTACTGTATACCGAAGTGAACGATCATCATAATCAGATTAAGATGGACGTTTTGTATTTTCTGTTACTGCTCTCAGAAAAACTTTTAAACTAATCGATTACTTCGATTAATCGATTATTTCTTGGTTTTAATCGATTGCGATTAACAGCAATGTAAAAAATAATCGATTAGCTACTAATCGATTAATTGGAAAAAACCGGACATCCCTAGACGGGAGAATGAAGTCGCTCGAGAAATGATATTCTTCAAATAGTCGATGATGACGTCTTTCATAGAAGCGTAGTGTGCTGGGTGCTCAAATCTGTCGTACGAGACGCTATAGGCACGATGTTACTTGTCTGGCAAAAGAGCAACAACTGATTCAAACAGGCACGCGGCACATTTATTTATAACTTTTCGTGTTCGTTTGAATTACTAACCTGCTCCCTATTGAGGGGATAGATTGACTGATGTATGGGAGTTTTCACGTTTTTCAGATCTGTTCATTTTTGCTTGTCTTTCAATAGTGTGATATTGAAATACAAAAATTGTCACGTTACTTCATGATTAGAATCATCAGCGCCTGGCGGCAATCATGGTATCTATTACCTACCATCGAAGAATGTGCTGACATGAAACGCAGTAGCTGCTACGCATACAACGTCAGAACACAAACTAACGAATTTTTCTTGTGTTTTCTTTTTATATCCGTCACAGTTCTTTCGATGAAAAAGAGGCAGTCCCAGCAACGCTTGCTTTTTGAGCGAATTGTACCAACCAATCATGGATCAGATAATTACTACTTTCATAAAATCCATTATTTCCGCTATTTTTAGTAATTGTACATACTACCGAATTGGATACAAAATTGTTGTACAAATTTCCAATCAGATAGCGTAATAATCTTATTTTTTCATTCAGTACAAAGGCAGATATTCACGTTTAAAAAATCGGGAAAATTTTGAAACGGGACCCCTATATTGAAACGTTAGAAGTATTCTACTTCAAAACTAGTGCCCCCGCCGCACAGCATCATCAAGATTGATAGTTATTCAAGCCGGGTGGAATGGGGGAGGGAGGTTGTAAGGCAATGGAAAATTTCATTTATAATAATAATACTTTATAATTGGCTGGTCCTGAAAACAACTTGTTGGTTTGTGGTTTATTTTGGGTCACAATTTAGGCCCGCTCGATTTCTGATAGCTGTGAATTTTTCGCAGGGCGACAGTTTCTGTTCGGTAGCGATGAGGCTTCTTAACGCCAACCGTGACTGGGGCACTTTTACACGGCCTCGTTGCCAACCAGCCCCATGTCAAGGATGACGTCTTTGTACAGCCAGTATCACTGCCATGAAAAGCAAAACATTGATTTTGAACCGAATGATTAGAAGCTGTATTTAGTTACAAAATGTTGGTTTTTCTGAATGATATGATATTAAATCATCCCACAAGATGCAAAACGTCGTGTGGAATGCTTGAATATCGAGCATAGTGCCGAACATAATTCATTGTTTGGGGCTTTATAGCTATAACACCCCATATATGTCGGTCGCTGTCAAACTCCATATGATGGTATAGGGTTGCCAGGGGGCTGTTGCCAACTGCTTGCGGGGAGCCTTTGCTCCGGTGGACTTACGAGCGGTTTGTTTGGTACAGGCCATGTAGCGAAAAATGCTGATCTGCTACTTCTCTGATGCTGGTAGTAGGACGACGGTCAAACGCTCGTTTGCGTGCCTTCATTCATAAAAGTTCTACAATATTTTCAAAGAATGTTGCAAATTTTCAACTTGATAATTCCAAAAATACTCCAAATAAACTAAGAATCTGCTAAAGTCGACAAAATCGCATAGAAATTCCTTATTCCAGAGCAGAATTTGCCGGTCTAAAGTGTATTCTACTTCACTCCGGTTATGTCTCTGACATTACACACCCATCTTTTTGTCGTGACTAACGACTTACCTTTCAATATAGGGGCCCCTTTTCAAAATTTCGAAAGAAGAATGATGTATGATTTTGAACGTTTATATCTTTTGTTGTACTGAATGGATTTAATCAATTTTTTCGGCATTTTGTCGAAAATATTTGTACCAATGTTGTATTACATTTTGGAATATGTAGGACATTCATTATCAACGGAAAAATAGTGTTTTGAAAAATCTTTCGAAAACGATTCGGAAAAGTGAAAATTTTCAGCCCATCCCGCACAAAGCCGTCAATATGGTGTATCAACCGAACAATAAAATGAAGAAAAGTTTTAAATATAGGTCCACTACATGTTTGTTACTATGATTATTCGTATTGGGTTGCTTGACGAGAGTAGTTGGTGGGGGAAAGCCGACATATTCGTTTTGGTTATGCCATTAGAAACCGGACGGAAAGGAAAGGCTCATGCACGGCACGAGAACGAGCGAGAAAGCGATAGTAGTGCATATTAGCGAAAGCGTTACGTACATTTTGAACCATAATAACAGGTTTTTGCAAATTCTTCTAAGAAAATCAGTGAATGTGGCAACTCTACCACTAAGCGAAAGCTACACCAAAACCAATGATGAAAATATTCTCATTTATCGCACAAAAGGAGGGCCTTTCATCTGCATCGAAAAGTTTATAAATAGGAACGCCTTGATGCAAAGCGTGCTCATTCGGTGTAAGCTGCGAAAGGGTAATGATCATATGTGTGTACGCAGTAAAACCAATCGTCGGCAAGGTTTGAATTGTTTCAAAAAATTCTCGTCTTGTATCAACATAGTTATCTACAAACCGTCCTTATTAGGACGAATGAAAAATAGAAAAAGATGGGTTGGTAATGTATATGACATAACAGGGGTGTCGTGACCATACTTCGAAGTTATTTCAAATCTTGCAAAGCATAAATTGACATAATTTCAATGATTGTTCCTATATGAATGAAATGACAAATTTTCAGGTCAACGCGGCAATAACTTTGCAATTTATAGAACAATTTTATATTTTTAGTTATCATATATTAACTGTCATCTCTTCCAAACAACTTAACCCTCTGCTACTAACCCCGTGGTTTTGCAGGGTTAAGGAGAATCATTGTAAAATGTCCAATTCACGATTTTATATTGTTACCTCCACTAAAACACTTCAGAACACTCCCACCTGTCATACATGTACATTGTCAGCTTGTTGAAATCATTATATGAAATTATCGACCTGTATTCAATGCGGAAAACTCGGTAATAAAATTGTTTTGCTGAATATACTAACGAACGGGATCCCCAGGAAAACTTCGCTGAGCCCGGTAAATCGAACTTAATGCGTAAAATTGAACTTAATGCGTAGAATTTTAAGAATATGATCATCGTTGCCATGTCCCGGACATTACCCGCCCTTAGTTTTTCGCTAAGCGTGTTCATTTCTGTACGCTAGGAAAAAGATTCCAATGGTTGTTGCGAGAGATTTTTACATTCATATTTCAAAGCAAGAAAATATGAAATTTGTTCATTTCATGAATGAATGTCTCAACGAGCTTAGAATCCAGCGCATCCCCTATTAAAGCAGACGCCAACAACAAAAGGTTCTTTTCAAAAGCACCATCATTATTATAAAGAATAACTTGATATATTCCCACATATTTCATTGAGTATCATTCGATTTGAATTACAAGTCAAACGAGTAGTCACGACACTCCGGTTATGTCCTAGACATTACCCACCCATTTTTTTCTTTTTCAAATATTTGGCGCAGTGTACTGCTTAAGGCATGGTTATACGAAAATTAGTTCTAAAGAGTTAAGGGGGTTTTTTACTCGCGAGGCATAAAATTGAGCATTTTTTTGGGAATAAATTGAAAAGCATCTCCTCAATGGATTTGCTGCTATTGAATTTTTAGTTGATCCGACTTCCGGTTCCGGAGTTACGGGTTGAAGGGTGTGGTCACACAGCAAATTTCCATATAAACTGGTACCACCATGATGTTAAAATGATGTAAAACATACTAAAATTGAAGTAACATTCCACTAGTTTGCAGGTCTGGATCACTAATGATCAATTAAAGCAGCTTTGACCACATTGGTCACCTATGACAGTTCATGACGCTCCCGGGGAACCCGCCAAGTTCCTAAGCTAATATCACACCCATTCCCCAACGAATTCTCTACCGATTTTTACAAACTTGATTCCAAATGAAAGGTACAGTAATACTGTTGACTGCTACTGAATTTCATTCAGTTCTGACTCTTGCTTCCGGAGTTACAGGGGTGTTAGTAAGGATACACTGGAATTTCCCATATAAATCGGTACAATCGTAATACCTCAGAGGTTAAAAACTATTGAAATGGTCACCAAATTACTTCTCATCGCAGATCTAGATAACTGATTGCCAATCAAACATTCTTTGAATATATTGTCCACTATCGACGATTCCGGAATTCCGGGCATATTCCACAATTAAAGTCACATCGGTTCTTCGGTGATGACTGAACCAATTTTCTCAAACCAAGTCTCAAATGGAAGGCAAAATATGCAGTTGAGTATTGCGTCGCCGCCCCTCCTCCCCCGCTCTGCCCTTACACCACCTTCCTTCATCACTCCTCTCCCCTTGGACCACCCTCACGCCCGTATTTCCTTCATTCACCCTGTATACCGAAATAAGATGAAGGATTTCTGACGCATCCTCCACTCCTACTCTACTAACCCCCCATTCCCTCCACTTTCAAACCCATTTCACCAACATTTCAAAATATAATCACATGAAGATAACATTAAACTCATGCTGATTAAGCTAATTAAATATTATTCTTTTGCCTTTCTCATATAGAAAGGTTATGCAATTGCTCCAAAAACCGACTTTCCAACCGAGGCCCGGAGGGCCGAGTCTCATCTAACATTCGACTTAGTTCGCCGAGATCGCAAAATATCTGTGTGTATGTATGTGTGTGTGCGTTTTTTTTAGAGAGCAGTAAAAAAATTTCAGGAAAACCCTGAGTGAGGAAAAATGTACAAAAACCCCATTGTCAGGGAACGGGTTTGGGCTGCCATCACCCGACCCGCTAAAAACCACTGCTCTTGCCCAGAACCTGATTCCTCCCCGGCACTACCTTACGGCATTACTTCGGGGAGGGGTTTTTATGTGCATAGCACACATTCTAATTCAACTACTTACTAGTTCGTTTCTTCCGCAGGGTTACAGCCCCACTCCTCTACACACCACCAATTCTCTACCATCCACACAGACTGGCAAGTTCTGCATGGCAGTCGGAAAGCTGGCTGTGAGTCGAGGCTTAGTACTCCTCCCCTACGAAAACAGTCTGGACGGCAAACTTCAGACTGTCTAATTCACCGAGCCCTTCGGCTCCCTTGTGCCAGTTAGCACCGCAACTCCCTTCTCGCACCATTCAGCGCCGTTTACTCATTGAGCACCAGACTTGTTCGTGAACTACTAGGTCTAGTCCCCGACGATGGACCTAGCCTACTCCGATGGAGAATTCCCCGGCGAAAGAAGTTCTCCCGAAACCGAGCCAACCAACCAGATGTCGAGGTCAGTTCGGCGATTCCGGTGGAGCAGGGCGTCCGGTTCGCTGATGCCCCGACGACCTGCGACTGGTGGTATTTCGTCGCGGTCTACTCAGTCTAGTCCCCGGCGGTGGATCTAGCTTACGCCGACGGAGAGTTCCCCGACGAAGGAGGCTCTTCCGATACCGATTCTTCTTTTGTTTTAGCACCACAATTTCTTGAGCCCTTTGGCTTCCTCTCGTTCCGTTTCGCTCTACTTTCCCGATGAGCCATTCAGCTGCCGCCCACACTTGTTCGCGAACTACTCAGTCTAGTCCCCAACAATGGATCTAGCCTATTCTCCTGCAACCGAGCGGTAGATTTCTCCTGATTCCGATGTTCGTTTTTGTGAGCCATTTAGCTCTCCGCGTCCCGATCTACTCGATCTAGTCCCCGGCGGTGGATCTAGCCTACTCAACGGGCCATACAGTAGGTGCTGAGGTCTATCCGGCGATTCCGGTTGGGGCGTAGCTTCCGGTTCACCAGCGCTCCAACGACCCACTGCTAGCTATGCGACGCGGTCTACTCGGTCTAATCCCCGGCGGTGGATCTAGCCTACTCACGAGCTACCCGGTAGGATGTCGAGGTCGGTTCAGCGATTCCGGTGAAGCTTGACGTCCGGTTCCCAGGCGCCCCGACGACCCAGCTCGGTGCTACTTCACGTACTACTCAACTGTGGACCAAGTCTACACAGTTGGAGAGTTCCCCGGCGGCGGAATTTCTCTCGAGACACGATTTGCGGCTTCTTGCTGGTCTCTTCGCCACTTCCTCTGCAACTCGGAGAGTATGCTCGAGACCACTCTGTTGACAGCGTCCCAGGTATGTTCATCACGGCACATCTCTTCGACGATATTGTCCACTGTCATACCAGGTATACCCCTACGAACTTCTTCGAATCTAGGGTATTCGACGACCACGTGTTCCGGTGTCTCCTGCACAGTAGCACACTCCGGGCAAAGGGGTGACGAAGCATGTCCAAACCGATGCAAGTACTCCCGGAAGCATCCGTGTCCGGACAAAAACTGCGTCAAATGGAAGTTCACCTCTCCATGCTTCCTATGTACCCAGGCCGATATATTTGGGATGAGTCGGTGGGTCCACCTTCCTTCCTCCGCGTTGTCCCACTCCTGTTGCCATTTAGCCAACGAGTCCGCTCGAACCTGTCTCCTAGCGTTACGTGCATTTCTCCGCTGGTAGCATTCCACGTCCTCCGCCAGGGTAATGCAGATGGGAATCATCCCGGCGATAACGCATACTGCCTCCGACGATATTGTTCTGTAGGCACTCGCGACTCGTATGGCCATCAGTCGGAATGTCCTGTTTAGCTTTTCACGGTTCCGCTTGGTTTTCAGCGCAGCACTCCAGGCAGGAACCCCATATCGGTAATCAACGTGGTTGTTGAAGCTCAACCGGTCGTCGATTATAACTCCCAATTGCTTCAATGCACGTTTCGATGCAATCACGTGCCCTCCGACGCCGATCTGCAGTTGCTGACCAACAACACCTCCGTCTTGTGGTGAGCTATTTGCAGCTTGACCCCGTTCATCCAGCTCTCGATCGCGTCCATTGTCTCCATCACCGACACCTCCACTTCTTCGAGTGTCTCACCCATCACCGTTAGTGACACGTCGACCGCGAAACCTACGATTTTCACATTCCTAGGCAGCTGCAGCGTTAAGACCCCATCGTATATCCCGTTCCAAAGGGTTGGACCGAGAATGGAGCCCTGAGGAACGCCCGCTGTGACACGCAGTGACTTCTGTCCTTCGCTCGTCTCGCAGCATTCTGCTCTGAAAGTAGCTCTTCAGGATCTGGCATAGATAGTCGGGAACCCTCGTTCTATGCAGCGCTGCAGCGATGGCTTCTTAGCTGGCACTGTTGAACGCGTTCTTCACATCTATCGTGACCACAGCGCAGTATCGATCTCCTCTTCGCTTCTGTTTAGATGACTTCTCAGCACTTTCGAGCACTATCCGAATTGCATCCTTTCCAGTAGTTTTCCGAGTGTATCCAGCAGGCATATGGGCCTGTACGAGGTCGGGTCGCCAGGTGGCTTCCCTGGCTTCGGCAGCAACACCAGCTTCTGGACCTTCCACATTTCGGGGAAGTTGCCTTCATTTAGGCACTTCTACATCACTATCCTGAACATGTCCGGATATGCCAGGATCGCAGCTTTCAGTACCACGTTTGGTATTCCATCCGGACCAGGGGCTTTCTTTGATTTTAGGCGCTTCGATGCTTCTGCTAGCTCGTCGTTAGTCACTTGCCGATCCGTGCTTGTTCCTTCTTCTTCGCCGTACGGTGTCGGTGGCCATATAGTTGGGTCGTGCTTCGAGAAAAGACCCTCGACGATTATCTGCAGCTTGCTCGGACACATTTCGGCTCGCGTCGTCGGACCCTTCATTTTCGCCATCACGACTCGGTATGCGTCACCCCAGGGAATGGCGTCTACTTCTCGGCATAGCTCCTTGTGGCACTCTGACTTGCTAAGTCTGATCTCCCGTTTTAAAGCGGCCCTAGCTTCCCGAAACGCTGCCTTACGCTCTTCTCTATCTGGTTCCGATCTTGCTCTTTGGGCCCGCCTTCTGGCTCTGAGACAAGCAGCGCGTAACGTACTAAGCGTCTCGTTCCACCAGTAAGCTGGACGCCGTTTGTTGCGTGGTTCCAGTTTTCGCGGCATTGTGGCGTCACAAGCCGCCACAATCCTTCTTGTTAGGTCAGCCGCATCCACGTTCTCGGTCCCGCCGTTCGGCCGAAGTGCCTCAACAAAGAGGTCTTTGTTGAAGGCTTTCGTCTTCCACTTTCGTTCGCCGGTCACCCTTCTCTGTACTACCGCGGGGTTCCGTTGACCGATACGGTAGCGAATCTCCTGGTGGTCACTATGCGTATACGTTTCGCCTACTCTCCAATTCATGTTCGCCGTCAATGAGGGACTACAGAATGTGACGTCGATGATAGACTCCCTCCCGTCTCTCCACAATGTGCTAACAGAGCCTTCATTGCACAATCGTTCGTCTAACTTTGCTAGAGCTTCCTGCAGGATACACCCTCTTGTGTTGTTTACTCTACTGCCCCATTCCACAGCCCAGGCGTTGAAGTCACCACCAATGACTACCGGCTTCCGATCGATCAACTGCTCCAGCATTAGGCTGAACTGCTCTACTGTCCACCTTGGGGGAGCGTAGTAGCTACATACGAAGATGCCGTTGATTTTGGCTATCACGAAACCCTCGTACGAACGTTTTATCACTTCTTGGATGGGGAATATTCCCATTACTTGTATCACAGCGGTTCCTGATCTATCCGCCACCCAGTTACCGTTATTAGGGGGGACTTGATAAGGCTCTGCGATCAAAGCGACATCGCACATAGTTTCTGTCGTAGACTGCCACAACAGTTGCTGTGCGGTATCACAGTGATTCAGGTTTATCTGGGTCACCTGCATCACCGTTGGCCTGCAGTCGCCTTCTTGTAGGCTGGACATTTAAAGCCACTCGTCTGATGGTCGTTTCCTTCCGCTGGGGTGCAAAGTAAGCACTTCGGCCTCTGCGTGCAGTCTCTCGCAAGATGGCCCGTCTCTCCGCATTTCCAGCACATCCCGGATCTGTCCGGGCCTTTGCAAGCCCCTGCTAAATGTCCAAAGCCTAAACATTTGAAGCATTTCTCCGCTTGTTTATTTGCTGGTGGGGCGGCTCTCAGTAGGCATCTCGACCATCCAACTGTAACTTTACCTACCTCCAGCGCTTTGTCTGCAGCGGTTACCGGTAAACGAATCATCGCTGTCTGCGTCCTCCGTATCCTTTCCTTAACCGGATCGTCATGTGCACCTCGCCCAGTTTGCACTGCTGCTTCATAGCACCTCTCAGCTCGTCTTCCGTCGTTATTTCGTCGAGGTCCTTGCACACAATTACCATCTCCGGGCTTAAGGCTTTAACTTCTGCCTTTCCACCAATTGATTTAGTTATAGTCTCCTGCAAGGCAGACCTACTAGTCGTAGTATTCTTCTTAAGCTCGAGGAGCATCTCATTTTTTTGGGTACGCCTGACTCTTAACACGTTTTCCCCCAAATCTTTCAGTTTCGGGTCCTCTCTGACCTTTTTGAGCAGTGCTGCGTACGTAGTCTCGTCATTTGCTTTGACGAGCACGGCTTCTCTCTTAGGCGCCTTCTGACAAGCCGAGGGTTCTGGTTTCTTCTTCTGCACCCCTTTTCGCTCCTCCTTCATTTTTTGCTGTTTCCCGCGTTTCTCTTGCCGACCTACAACGGTACTCCAGCTTTCACCCTGCAAGGTGGCGTCCTTTCCTTCGGCAGCAACAGCGTCCTCGAGCATCTGCCTTTTTGACCCGCCTGGTCTTTCGTCTTCTGGCGAGGATCTTGTCCTCTTTGGAGTTATGGGAACTGGCGTGTTCTTCACTCCAATCTGCCTCTCCTTGCCCTGTTTCGGAGGGGCTAGGAGGATAGTGGCCTTAGCCGACGCCGATGCTCGGTCAGCTGAATCTGCCCTCTGCGTTGCCGTATCGTACTCTTTCACGGCAGACAGTAGCGCCTTCCGGATTTTGATGACCATCTCCTTAATTTCTTTGTGGACATTGTTTCTCGTGTCTACGAACTTGTGGAGCTCCTCCACCAAGTGCCTCGCTACCACTACCTTTGGCGTTTGTGGGGTGTAGCTCATTCCGCTCTGCTCCGGCTGTTTTGTTGCTGTTGCTTCGGCTTCCCATCCTCCTGCTCTTGCTGGATGACTTCAGCTACTATTGGTGGTGGTGACCTCACCAACCCACCTCTGGCAAACGGATTCACCGTGCCTGCTCCATTTATATCGGATGCTTGTTTTTTTCTCCATTTTATTGGGTCCCAACTCCGGGCCGCTATCTCCACTTGCTGCACACAGTCGCCTCTCGCGATCCCATGATTATCTATGCTGCCAAAAAGCAGCAGTGGGGTCATGCAAGGGTTGACACTATCCTTCATGGGGAGTAGTGTTCAGAGCCGGATCGGCGTAAATCGGGAATGCTTCAACCGAACCTAGTACCACCAACCAAATGATGGCGAGTTTCGAACGTACCCGGAGACCTGCCAGGGTTTTGTTGGGACGGAGGCAGCCATGCTGTTAGCCCACTCGCCATTTCAAGTCGGTGTCATCCTTCCTTACTCAGGGAGTAGAACAGCACGCCAGTCAGCCCAAAGTCGCCATCCTATTCGTCATCCGTGTCCTGTCCGTTGACGTTCGCCATGGCTAGTATACCATAATCAGGATGTTACTGGCGTCGATCCTGATGTGCCGGTTGGCACTCCGGTTGGGCTAGAGTGCTTTTATTGCCTAGATCTTAGATTATTGGAATCTTAGGATCTTAGCAGAAGCGGCACAGACTCGCTTCGTCGGAGCTGCTTTCGGAGTTATGGCTTTTTTAGAGGTTTAGAAGAGCCCAATCTTAGCCCCACCATATCCTAGCAAAGCTCCCCAACTCGCAGTAGGACCGTGAGGGGGGGGGGGTTCGTTAGGCCCCTAGACTCCTGTCCTTCCTGTCCCTGCTGCCCCCCTGTATGTATGTGTGTATGTATGTGTTTATGTATGTGTGTATGTATGTATGTATGTATGTATGTATGTATGTATGTATGTATGTATGTATGTATGTAAGTATGTATGTATGTATGTATGTATGTATGTATGTATGTGTGCATGTGCGGATTTGTTAACAAAATGTCCACATCGGTTTCTCGGAGATGGCTGAACCGATTTTTGCAAACTAAGATTCAAATGTAACATATAATATTCCCATAGGTTGCAATTGAATTTCATTTTCAACCAACATCTTGTTCCGGATTACGAGTTGAAGAGTATGGTTACAAAACAAAATTGTTTTGATTTGTCCACATCGGTTTCTCGGAATTTTCTGAGCCGATTTTGACAAACTTGATTTTAAAAGAAAGGTCCATCAGCTGCTGTTGGATTTTGTGTGGATCCGAGTTCTGGTTTCTGAATTACACGGTGATACGTACGATCACGCAGAAAATCCCGATTCAAACGAATTCTGCGATGAATATAAAAAGGTGATTTTTTTTTTCAAAAAGTAAACACAACTGTTGAATTTGTAGATCTAGGTCACCAACAGTCATTCAAAGTCTCTTTGGCCACACTGGCCACCATCGACGGATCCGGAAGCATCCATATTCAGAATAAAGGTTATATTGGTTTCTCGAAAATGGCTAGAACGATTTGATCAACTTAGTCTCAAATGAAAGGCGTTGCGTCCCCGGAAACTGATATTAAATTCCATCTCCATCCGACTTTCAGCTCCGGAGTTACGGGTTGTGGAGTGCGATCACATAGAAAACTCCGATTCAAACCGATACCGCGATGAATGCAAAAAGGTGTTTTTATATATACTTACCAAGTGTAATAAGAATGAAATACGTTTCCATAATGTTATATTGTACGAACCAGCTATTAAATCATAGCTCGGAGAAATGAGAAAGGCACAATTGCACCTCTAGGTGGATTAACCGTTGTGTATCCGACGCGGTACCCGGGTACCTTTTTAGGTTTCAATCAATAAAATTCCCATGTTTTATCCATAGCTGGAAATCGAAACTTTGCGACATCTTAGAACTTCACTAAGTCAAGCTTTTGGGTTAATAATATTGTTGATATAGTAAGGGATGGAGTTAGGAGGGGCTCCTGAATTATTTTACTACGTAACAGGCCGACATGGGTACCCGGGTACCCACAAAACTGAAATACCAATAACTAAGGTAATTTCCAACCGATTTTGATGCTTTTGGGTGTTTTGGATTCAGGAACTCATCCGCTTTTGGACATGGTAAAAATGAATCGGGTTACTTTATTCGGTTTCCGGGAATCCGGATTTCCGGAAGCAGGTTCCAGTACTGGGATACTATTTGTGAACTTCTATGGAATACTGGCAATATGGGTATCAAAATTCTTGGAATTGTATCAGTAGGCTGTATCTCGTGGTTTTGGAACCATTTGGTGATTTGACCCCGGAACGGACATTCCGGAGCAGGTTCCCGTGGGGCCATGAGTGGCCATTCCATTCCAATTCCATTTTTTAAATTGCCATAGGGTCCCGTAACAATAAATAACAGACTTCCGAGACAATTTGAAGAGTTTTGATACTAATATTGCTAGGACATTATTAAAATTTACAAATCATACCCTAGTACTGGAACATTACCTCGGAAAATCCGGATTACCAAGAACCAGATCCATTCATCCGGTTCAACTCTATTGAATCAAAAAGTGGACGAGTTTCTGAATCCAAAACATCTAAAAGTGTCTAAATCGGTTAAAGAAAGCCATAGTTATGAGCATTTCAAATTGTGGGTACCCGGGTACCCTCGTTGGCCTGTTAAAGGTGTTTTTTTTTGTTGGGCACATAACTGTTAAAACAGGTTTTTTTTTTATTTTGAAGATACGTGTTTTGACTTTTCAATTTTACATTGCAAGACGAAAAGAAGAATCTCTAGCGATCCTGAAAATTCATTGATGACATTGATGTTGAAACTGCATGAGTAAAGTTTTGGCAAATTGGGTAATCTGTAATCAGAAAACTCATGTTTTTGCTTTTCTCATATAAAGGAAGGCTATGCAATCACTGTAAAAATCGTCTTTTTAACCGAGGCCCGAAAGGCCGAGTGTCATACACCATTCGATTCAGTTCATCGAGTTCGGCAAATGTCTGTGTGTGTATGTATGTGTGTGTGTCATTTAAACTCGCACAATTTTCTCAGAGATGGCTGAACCGATTTCCGCAAACTTAGTTTCATCTGAAAGGTATAACACTCCCATAAGCTGCTATTGAATTTTTAGTTGATCCGACTTCCGGTTCCGGAGTTACGGGTTGAAGAGTGCGGTCACACAGCAAATTCCCATATAAACTGGTACCACCATGATGTTCAAATGATGTAAAACATATTAAAATTGATGTAACATTACTCTAGTTTGCGGGTCTAGATCACCAATGATCAATCAAAGCAGCTTTGACCACATTGGCTACCTATGACGGTTCATGACGCCCCCGGGGAACCCGCCAAGTTCCTAAGCTAATATCACACCCATTCCCCAACGAATTCTCTACCGATTTTAACAAACTTGATTTCAACTGAAAGATACAGTAATACCATTGACTGCTGCTGAATTTCATTCGGTTCTGACTCTTGCTTCCGGAGTTACAGGGGTGTTAGTAAGGATACACTGAAATTTCCTATATAAATCGGTACAATCGTAATACCTCAGAGGCTAAAAACTATTGAAATGGTCACCAAATTACTTCTCATCGCAGTTCTAGATAACTGATTGCCAATCAAACATTCTTTACATATATTGTCCACTATCGACGATTCTGGAAGTCCGGAATTCCGGGCATATTCTACAATTAAAGTCACATCGGTTCTTCGGTGATGACTGAACCAATTTTCTCAAACCAAGTCTCAAATGGAAGGCAAAATATGCAGTTGAGTATTCCGTCGCCGCCCCTCCCACCAGCCTTGCCCTTACACCTCCTTCCTTCATCACTCCCCTCCTCTTGGACCACCCTCACGCCCGCATTTCCTTCATCCACCCCGTATACCGAAATAAGATGAAGGATTTCTGACGCATCCTCCACTCCCACTCTACCAACCCCCATTCCCTCCACTTTCAAACCCATTTCACTAACATTTTTTAAAATATAATCACATGAAGATAACACTGATCTCATGCTGATTAAGCTAATTAAATATTATTCTTTTGCCTATCTCATATAGAAATGTTATGTAATTGCTTCAAAATCCGACTTTCTAACCGAAGCCCGGAGGGCCGAGTCTCATATAACATTCGACTCAGTTCGCCAAGATCGCAAAATATCTGTGTGTATGTATGTGTGTATGTATGTATGTACGTATGTATGTATGTATGTACGTATGTATGTATGTATGTATGTATGTATGTATGTATGTATGTATGTATGTATGTATGTATGTATGTATGTATGTATGTATGTATGTATGTATGTATGTATGTATGTATGTATGTATGTATGTATGTATGTATGTATGTATGTATGTATGTATGTATGTATGTATGTATGTATGTATGTATGTATGTATGTATGTATGTATGTATGTATGTATGTATGTATGTATGTATGTATGTATGTATGTATGTATGTATGTATGTATGTATGTATGTATGTATGTATGTATGTATGTATGTATGTATGTATGTATGTATGTATGTTTGTATGTATGTATGTATGTATGTATGTGTGTATGTGCGGATTTGTTAACAAAATGTCCACATCGGTTTCTCGGAGATGGCTGAACCGATTTTTGCAAACTAAGATTCAAATGAAAGGTATAATATTCCCTTAGGTTGCTATTGAATTTCATTTTCAACCGACATCTTGTTCCGGATTACGAGTTGAAGAGTATGTTTACAAAACAGTTTTTTTTTATTTGTCCACATCGGTTTCTCGGAATTTTCTGAGCCGATTTTGACAAACTTGATTTTAAAAGAAAAGTCCATCAGCTGATGTTGAATTTTGTGTGGATCCGAGTTCTGGTTCCTGAATTACACGGTGATACGTACGATCACGCAGAAAATCCCGATTCTAACGAATTCTGCGATGAATGTAAAAAGGTGAAATTTTTTCCAAAATGTAAACACAACTGTTGAATTTGTGGATCTAGGTCACCAACAGTCATTCAAAGTCTCTTTGCCCACACTGGCCATCATCGACGGATCCAGAAGCATCCAAATTCAGAATAACGGTTATATTGGTTTCTCGAAAATGGCTAGACCGATTTGGTCAAATAGTCTCAAATAAAAGGCGTTGCATCCCTGGAAACTGATATTAAATTCCATCGCCATCCGTCTTCCGGCTCCGGAGTTACGGGTTGTGGAGTGCGATCACATAGAAAACTCCGATTCAAACCGATACCGCGATGAATGCTAAAAAGGTGCCCTTATATATACTTACCAAGTGTAATAAAAATGAAAGACATTTCCATAATGTTATATTGTACGAACCAGCTATTAAATCATAGTTTGGAGAAATGAGAAAGGCACAATTGCACCTCTAGGTGGATTAAAACAGGTTTTTATAATCATAGTTACGTTGGCTATGCTTAGACGAGAGGGATTTCTTTTATTGTATAATTTATAAAAGTTATGTAACGATTTGTGAAAATTTCCAAAAGCGATTGAAATCGGACCAGTGCTTCTATGAAAACTCTCACTTGACCGCTTAAAAACACTACTTTCGGGAAAACGCGTTTAAAAATAAAATACAGTGTATAACTCGATTGTAGTACCTTACTAGATAATCTATTATACCGGGTTCCCAGAGCTCACCTTCCTCATCATGAAAATGTTCTTGGCTTTGCACATTTTGCTCTCTCTCTCTCTCTCTGTTGAATTCGGGCCTGTTTTACCACGACGCCCACTTTGCGTTCAGAACGAGTTATAGCACGTCTTTCAGCTTCAGTCCCCAAAGTAATTCTCATCACCTCCATAGCGTGTAAGATCGATGAAAATCCTTGGTTGAAGATACTGACTGCCAAATAGGTCACAAAATTGACCACCTGCCTGCCAAAATTTGTGCATGTGTTTTGGTGCTAAGGAACAGATTCCACTATTCCGAGACTCATTGATGTTTTGGGTGTGAGCCTAAGTATCTTGCTAATAAATCACTAGATGATAGACTTTCGTAGATCCTGGCATGTTCGAAAGTTAATAAAGTTCCTTTTACTTCAGCCTGACGCCACTTGTACCAACTGTCCTCGCCGGGTAAACACTTTAAGTGTTGGGGGTTTTCGTTCGACGACGAGCACTGTTCGAGGGAAGCCAAGATTGCATTTCGCATATGTTCTAAAGAATTTGAGTTTCTCCGAATAGCCAACCCATAAAATTTTGTTAGCTGGCCGATTGATTTGTCCGTCAACTTTCCCTTTTCTTTCCCACAGATAGTTTTGTTTTTGCCTTTCTCAATAGAAAGGTATTGCGCCTGTCACCACAACAAGTCGCTGCCGCCGCTAATTTAACTCCTTCTCTAGGACGAACCCTCAACCAAATTTGTGTCGATAATGCTGCCATTCTTGCAGCTAATGCCAAACTGAGAGCATCTTGTTCCCCGGGTCCAGATGGTGTTCCCTCGATTTTTGTCAAAAAGTACATCAGCGGACTTCTTGAACCGCTTCGGCGAGTCTTCGAGCTATCACTCGCTACTGGTACATTTCCTTCCTGCTGGAAAGCAGCGCACATGTTTCCAGTTCATAAAAAAGGAAACAAATCGAACATTGACAATTATCGGGGAATCTCGTGTTTAAGTGCTGTATCAAAACTGTTCGAGCTGATTGTGTTAGATCCTATTTTCTTGCACAAACACTACATTGCAGATGACCAACACGATTTCATGCCTAAACGATCGACAACGACAAACCTGCTCTCATTCACAACATTTGTAATGGGTGGATTCGCTGAGGGATTGCAAATCGATGCTATTTACATGGATCTATCTGCGGCCTTCGACAAAATCAACCATGATATCGCAATAGCGAAGCTGGACAAACTCGGCATTGATGTACAACTTCTGCACTGGTTTCGTTCCTACCTCGATGGAAGGCAACTCCAAATCAGCATTAAGGACTGTATCTGCACCATTCTTCGCTACATCCGGCATACCACAAGGAAGCCATCTCGGTCCAGTAATATTCCTCCTCTACTTTAATGACGTCAATATCACATTACAAGGATCCCGCCTTTCTTTTGCCGACGACATGAAAATTTTTCAACAAATACGGGATAAAACCGATGCCGAGCTTCTTCAGAGGGAACTGGACAGCTTTAGTACGTGGTGTGATCTAAACAGAATGGTTTTAAACCCGAGCAAATGCTCAATCGTTACGTACACGCGGAAACGCCATCCGACTCAGTTTAACTATCATCTCTTCGGCTCGAGCATTCCAAGACACTCTCACATCAATGTTCTCGGAGTCATCATGGATTCAGCACTAACATTCAAATCACACACGTCATACATCGTGGATAAGACATCACGGCAGCTTGGGTTCATCTTCCGAATAGCGAAAAACTTCAGGGACGTATATTGTCTTAAATCGCTTTACTGCGCGTTGGTCCGCTCAACGTTAGCATATTGTTCAGCTGTTTGGAATCCGTACTACCAGAACGGGATTGACAGAATCGAGGCTGTCCAACGCAGGTTCATACGCTTCGCCCTTCGACATCTCCCACGGCGAAACAGATTTCAGCTGCCGAGCTATGAAAACCGTTGCCAGCTAATACACCTCGACACACTCAGCATTCGGAGGGACTGCTCTCGATCCCTGTTCGTCTCGGACCTACTCTCTGCCAGAGTGGATTGCCCTGCAATCCTCGGACGTCTGGATCTTCAAGCCCGCGTTCGAGCTCTACGTAATAACTCTCTTCTGCGAGTTCCGTTCAGGAGAACCAACCATGGTTGCCAGAGCGCTGTTACCGGACTCCAACGAATTTTTAACAGTGTGGCGACGGCCTTTGACTTCAACCGGATGCGGAATGCGATAAAAGCGAAAATGTTGGCAATTTTAAAATGTAATTAGTTTAAGCAACCACCATTGGGGCCAAGGGGCCTGTTGGTGAAGGTAATAAACATAAACATATAAACATATAAACCGACTTTTTAACGGAGGCCCGGAGGGCCGAGTGCCATATACCATTCGATTCAGTTCGTCGAGTTCGGCAAATGTCTGTGTGTATGTATGTGTGTGTATGTGCGTCTGTGTGTGTACGCGAACAACAATCTCACTCACTTTTCTCAGAGATGGCTGAACCGATTTTCACAAACTTAGTCCCAAATGAAAGGTGCAACGTTCCCATAGGCTGCTGTTGAATTTCTAATCGATCCGACTTCCGGAATTACAGGGTGATGAGTATGATCACGCAGAAAATGTCGATTTTAATAAATTCTGCAATGATTGTATAATGGTGAGAATTTTTCCAAAATATGACCACAACTGCTTCGATTTGTAGTACTAGGTCATTAACAGCCATTCGAAGTCTTTTTGGTCACATTGGCCACCATCATCGGTTCCGGAAGCCCCGGCGGAAGTATCCAAATTCAGACTAACAGTCACATAGGTTTCTCGGAGATGGCTAGACCGAATCAACCAAACTTAGTCTCAAATGAAAGATGTTGCGTCCCCGTAAATGGCTATTAAATTTTATCCCCAACCGATTTCCGGTTCCAGAGTTACGGGTTGTGGCGTGCGATTACATAGCAAATTGTGATTCAAACTGATACTCCGATGAAAGCAAAAAAGGTAAAAATTTCGCTAAAATGTCTCTCAAATAACTTAAATTTGCAGTTCTAGGTCACCGACGGTCAAACAAACTTTCGTTGACTACATTGACCACCATAGACAGTTCCGGAAGTGCCCGGGAAAAGCGGCCATTTTGGAAAACTAGCAAACTCATATCAGTTTCTCGGAAACGGTTGGGCCGATTTTCACAAACTTAGTCCCATGATAGCTATATTATCCCCACAGATGTCTATAAAATTTCGCACGGATTGCTTATATGGTTCCGGAAATATAGACTGAAACGTCCGGTCACATATGAAATTCCCATATAAGCCGGAACTCAATTTTTTTTTCAAAGGAGGGACCCCATGAAATTTCAGAAATCGAATTCGTATTTTTGATGCCAAACATCTTTAAAATGCATGAATCGTCGACTTTTTGGGACTTTGCCAATTTCACACTTTTTTGCCTTTCTCATATAAAGAAAGGTACGGTGTGTTTGGTAGAACAATTTTATTCGAAAAAAATCGGCATCGCTAAAACTTCAGCAAGTGATAGAATCAGCTTTTCCCTTTCATTTGAAAGTAAAATTAAAATATTCTGTCGGGGGCGCCAGAGCAACTTTTTAATTTAAAGTTTTTTTGTTTGAAAACTTAGGTTTTTCAATGAAACTGGTTCACATTTTTGCCCTAGGTAGTACTTTAGTCAATCAAATATTACCAAAAGTGAGAGTCTGATGGACAATTTTATTGTGTATAACTTTGTAGAAAACTACCTCGCGATCTAAAATCGCCAGAGAAAGCTATTAAATTTTTATCAAAATTTCTAGATTCGCACGGGGCCTATTGGTTAAGAAGCTTGATTCCAAAAACATTTTCATTTAAAAAAATGGTTTGCCTTATTTGAACAGTGTGCTCAGAAGAACCTAAATGCTAGCAAAGTCCCACCTTTAAGCGGAAAAAACATAATTCCAGATTCCGCCGTTTTATGCGCACCAATGATATTTTAAGAGTAGATAAAATTTGAACGAAATTAGTATTCTTTTGAAAGATAATAGCTGGGTAATACAGCAAAATGAAACAGTTTTTTTCAGTCACAGATATATTTGTTTCTTCTTTTTTATTTGTTCACTCATTCTGGAGTATGCTTGATGTAATCTTGAATCAACCTTTTTGCTCGTTAGCATCTTGTGGCCTAAATTTTTATTGTATATTTGATCAAACTCGATTAGATATTCAGTCATATGATTTGATTTCGATTGAGAATCCTGATTGACAGTTTCATGAAGGATTGAAAAATAATGCGATGAGATTTATATTCAAGTTTGTTAACGTTTGGGAATCGCTTTACATTGAACAGAAATCGCAATAGTAAATGAGAAATAAAGGTTTTGTCTATTGTACGAAGATAGCGATCTCAATATAAAAGTAGATATAGAAAGTATCATCTTTACCCGAAAGACGTGTTGCTGTTAATGTCTTCAGATTCTGAACTGAACTGGCAACTTTGTCTTCTTGATATGTTGTCTTTGCTCTTATCCCATATTATGAGGGAAATCTTCAATAAACAGACTTGTATTACTGAGAATTTACTGAATGTATGGTCCAGCCTGCTATTTTCTTGTTCGTTTTCTGTTGTGATCAGCAGAGCTGCAAATTTTCGCCAGGTTGTTTTGAAATTGAAGGAAGAACAAATCTCAAATTATTCCCTACTATGCTCAATTCGCAGTTTTTCGTTTGCATCATTCATTCAAACAGCCGGGCTGTTCAATCATTTTCCATTCATTTTCGATTTCATTGACCCTGTGAATATCTCTGTACTGTGATATTGACTAGATTTTTCAAGCAAAACTATTCTGAACATACTTCTTACTGTTCATGTAAGCTTTAAAACACAAGATATGTCAACATTTAACCTACGCTGGCCTCTACAGAGCAGATGACAACTTTGGTTGGTGAATGAAAAAGCATCAATTTGAAATGAAATCGTATGGTTTGGTTATGAAAAACCCGCCAACTTGAAAGTGAATGATTAAGGGAGGCTTTGAATTTGAATCATAATTGGGTTTGATTGAGCTGAAAGTTGGCATTTTAAAATGAAAATTTGCACCACTGGTGATCAGTGTACAACGAGTAACGACTTTGGAATTTCTTCTTAAAGGAAATTATGAAACATGGTTTTGTTCTTTTTTCTAAGATTGTGTGAAGTGTTCTCGATTTGGAAATAAAATTTGAGGACAAGCAAAAATTTGCATCTATAAATTCTGATGAAATGAATCTACCCCAAAGGATAAAACACATGGATCCAAAACTCGAAGAGTTTTTGTCTTTCTCAATAGAAAGGTATTGCAATTGCTCTGAAAGCCGACATTCTAACGGAGGCCCGGAGGGCATTCGATTTAGTTCGTCGAGTTCGGCAAATGTCTGTGTGTGTATGTATGTGTGTATGTATGTATGTGAGTGTGTGTATGTGCGTGTGTATGTGACCAAAAATGTCACTCATTTTTCTCAGAGATGGCTGAACCGATTTTGACAAACTTAGTCTCAAATGAAAGGTGCAACGTTCCCATAGGCTGCTGTTGAATTTCTAATGGATCCGACTTCCGGTTCCGGAATTACAGGGTGATGAGTACGAACACGCAGAAAATGTCGATTTTAATAAATTTTGCAATGAATGTATGAAGGTGAAAATTTTTCCAAAATATGACCACAACTGCTTCGATTTGTAGTATTAGGTCACTAACATCCATTCAAAGTCTATTTGGCCACATTGGCCACCATCATCGGTTCCGGAAGCCCCGGCGGAAGTATCTAAATTCAGAATAACAGTCACATCGGTTTCTCAGAGATGGCTAAACCGATTCGACTAAACTTGGCCTCAAATGAAAGATGTTGCGTCCCCGTAAAAGGCTCTTTAATTTCATCCCGATCCGACTTCCGGTTCCGGAGTTACAGGTTGTCGCGTGCGATCACATAGCAAATTGTGATTCAAACCGATACTCCGATGAAAGCAAAAACCGATTTAATCCACCTAGCAGTGAGATGAGACATTTCTTACACATTTCACTATTGAATTAGTTTACAGAACTCACGAGAAGTAGGCACCCAACTAGAGGTGGGATGAAAACAATTTCTAGTCTTGCACGAATAAAATCTCGAATAAACTAAATAAATTATAGAAATCAACAAAACGACCGAAATGAAAAAGTGAAGCAAGAAATGAAGCAATAGGTTTACAAATTCATAAAATGAGTAGAAAAATTGATGGAAATCAAAACTATAATATACACGAATCAAATTAGATTAGGTTATTACATAAAAATTAAGATTACTAACAAATTGAATGAAATAAAACGAACGACTGAACATGAAATGCATAAAATTAAAGATATGAATCGAATGAATCAAATGAATCGAATGAATCAAATGAATCAAATGAATCAAATGAATCAAATGAATCAAATGAATCAAATGAATCAAATGAATCAAATGAATCAAATGAATCAAATGAATCAAATGAATCAAATGAATCAAATGAATCAAATGAATCAAATGAATCAAATGAATCAAATGAATCACATGAATCAAATGAATCAAATGAATCAAATGAATCAAATGAATCAAATGAATCAAATGAATCAAATGAATCAAATGAATCAAATGAATCAAATGAATCAAATGAATCAAATGAATCAAATGAATCAAATGAATCAAATGAATCAAATGAATCAAATGAATCAAATGAATCAAATGAATCAAATGAATCAAATGATTCAAATGATTCAAATGATTCAAATGATTCAAATGACTCAAATGAATCAAATGATTCAAATGATTCAAATGATACAAATGAATCAAATAAATTAAATGAATCATATGAATCATATGAATAATATGAATCATATGAATCATATGATTCATATGAATCATATGAATCATATGAATCATATGAATCATATGAATCATATGAATCATATGAATCATATGAATCATATGAATCATATGAATCATATGAATCATATGAATCATATGAATTATATGAATCATATGAATCATATGAATCATAGGAATCATATGAATCATATGAGTCATATGAATCATATGAATCATATGGATCATATGAATCATATGAATCATATGAATCAAATGAATCAAATGAATCAAATGAATCAAATGAATTAAACAATTCAAACGAATCAAATGAATCAAAAGATTCAAATGAATCAAAAGATTCCAATGAATCAAAAAATTCAAATGAATCAAATTAATCAAATGATCAAATGAATCAAATGAATCAAATAAATCAAATGAATCATATGAGTCAAATGATCAAATGAATCAAATGAATCAAATAAATCAAATGAATCATATGTGTCAAATGAATCAAATGAATCAAACGAATCATATGAATCAAAAGATTCAAATAAATCAAATGATCAAATGAATCAAATGAATCAAATAAATCAAATAATTCAAATGAATCAAATGAATCAAATGAATCATATGCATCAAATGAATCACATGAATCAAATTAATTAAATGAATCAAATGAATCAAATGATTCAAATGAATCAAATGATCAAATGAATCAAATGAATCAAATGAATCAAATAAATGAAATGAATCAAATGAATCAAATGAATCATATGAATCAAATGAATCAAATGAATCACATGAATCAAATTAATTGAATGAATCAAATGATTCAAATGATTCAAATGAATCAAATGATTCAAATGAATCAAATGAATCAAATGAATTAAATGAATCAAATGAATCAAATGAATCAAATGAATCAAATAAATCAAATGAATCAAATGAATCAAGTCAATCAAATGAATCATATGAATCATATGAATCATATGAATCATATGAATCATATGAATCATATGAATCATATGAATCATATGAATCATATGAGTCATATGAATCATATGAATCATATGTATCATACGAATCAAATGAATCAAATGAATCAAATGATCAAATGAATCAAATGAATCAAATGAATCGTATGAATCAAATGAATCACATGAATCAAATTAATCAAATAAATTAAATGAATCAAATTGATTTAATTCGTCCAGTGAATACAATGAATCAAATTAATGAAATGGATCAAATTAATAAAAAGAATGGATGAACAAAATGAATAAAGTTAAAAATAAATGAAATGTATAAATAAAACAAACGAATCAAATAAACAAAATGAGCTGAAATGATAAAATGAATAAGAAGAAGAAAATGAGCAGAATTAAATGCATTGAATGGTAAAAGGTTATTAATTAATGTAAAGAAATAAATTGAATCAAATAAATTATTTGGATGGAATGATTAAAACTGAAAAAGTGGTCAGATTATTAAAATGATTAAACTGAAAAAAATGAACAAACTGGAAAATATTAATAAAATGCATACAATGAAAACAATGAATGATATGAGTAAAATGCACAAAAAGAATAAACTGATCAAAGTGAATCCAAAGAATGAAACGAATAAAATAAGTAAAATGAACGCAGATGAACAAAAAGAATAAAAAGATGCGGAATGAAATAAATAATTAAATATATTTGAAGCCAAAAACATTTTTGAATTAAGAAAATGAATATACCGGATTGTACGAATTTGAGAACCATTGCATCAGAAAGTTTTGAAATGTTTTTGAAAATCCCATCTTCTAAGAAAAGGCTAATAAATATGCAATGGACTTTCTAGGGCTTCCATCTTTTTTTGGTTTTATTCTTTTTGATTTCATGCTTCTTTACTTGACGAATTCGAAGTTTACTTTTTGGCCACATATTCCCGACAAAAAGATTTATGTACAGAATAGAATTTACTGGTCCAGTATTTTAACGCGCAATTGAATATAGTAAAATCAGACAAGGTCACATGTGCTTTTAAGCCCCTTGAACAGAGAACGACAGGGAGAATGCGATTCGTGAATGAGACAGGTAGATATTTCAAAGTTTTTATTTGCATTGAAGTAAATACTGTGAAATGTCTAGGCTATGTCGATAGCATAAAAGCCGTGCATTCAGTTGATTGCAATGGAGTCTCTTTCCATTCATCCTTATAGCTTTCATATTGTTTCGTTCGGAATTCTCGTGCAGGAAATATGGATAAATAAGTCCTATACAGACCAATAATGTGAAAAAGAAATGGTTCAAACTACTCAGTATATCCAAATATGGACGACGATAAGTTAGAAGAGACATCCCCCATCGAGAGTGGGTACTTTGGGAGACTTCTTTTCCTGGATCTAATTTGTGGATATTTTTGGTCTTTGATCCGTTATTTTTCATGAAAATTCGTACCAATACAACGAATGTGCAGCTGATACAACTCATGGTTCATTCGCCTGCGCAACGTTCCGTCTTCCATCTTCACGCCACCATAGATGGTACGCAACACCTTTCGTTCGAAAACTCCAAGGGCGCGTTGGTCCTCCACGAGCATAGTCCAGGTCTCGTGGCCGTAAAGGACCACCGATCTAATCAGCGTCTTGTAGAGAATCAACTTCGTGCAGCGGCGAATTTTGTTCGACCGGAGCGTTCTCTGGAGTCCAAAGTAGGCACAATTTCCCGCTAAGATCCGTTCTCTGCTGTTATCATTGTCGTCGGTTACCAGTGAGCCCAAATACATAAATTCGTCGACCATCTCGATTTCGCCACCGTCAATCCGAACTCGGGTGGGAGGTTCACAGTATCGTCTCTAGAACCTCTTCCTCTCATGTATTTTGTCTTCGAAACGTTGATGGCAAGTCCAATCCTGCAGGCTTCAGCTTTCAGTCTTCGAGCATATGTTTCATTCAAAATTCAATAGAGATACGAAGTTTAAATATCGCACGTGGAATGTCTTTTTTGGAAATTATTTTCATCGTCAAACATTCATATTACTCAGTGAAGTCAAATATTTTTCTGATATAGCCATGAATTTCCTTAATTATAGTGTAGATACAGGCTTTGAATACAACTGAATTAAAGTTGAGTTCATGTAGCAGCAGACAAAAATAGTATTGTTTTCTCAAACCTTCGCAAATACAATTAATAAATATTTCAGATTGGCAGAAGATCTTATCACACAACTTAGAAATGGATACAGAAATAGATAGATAGATGCGATAGAAGAGAGAGAAAGAGAGAGAGAGAGAGAAAACGTGGGGAGGCGTGTGAGGAATGGCAAATGATGGTTAATGAAATGACTCTATTTTTATAGGTATATTATTATGATATATTGATTTCTTACATTCTTATCATAAAAAATGTAAGTAGTAATTTTTGCGCCATAACCAGTATAATTTAAATCTTGCAAAAGAGCTAAATTTTTGGGCTTCAAACATACAGTTGCTTTCGGTGAAGCCACGAGTATAATGATATGAGAAATCTTTTTTCTCACTACTAGGTGAATTACTTGTTGATCTGTGTATTGATAAACAATCCAACATTTACCTCATGATTGAACGCAATGCCTAATCCAAGGGATAAATACTAGAACTCACTGTTTCTTTATCAACACATTAAATATTTTGTCTTTGGAGTGAACTTGTATATTGATTTTTGAGAAATAGTTCATTTATTATAAAGGTAATTCACAAAATGTTCTTAACATCGAATTCCTTGAATCACGTAGATGTGTTTTCATATCCCGATATTCAAAATCGGTTTAGTTTTGCCCCTAAAACATCAGTAAAGCAATACTCTGTATGAAACAATCTCATTTTTAATTAGTGGAAATTGGTAAGCGAGGACTAAAAATACAAAATGTTTAATATCTCCGCCGCACGGATTTAGACAATCTATAGCTTGTTAGAAAGGTATTTTTACAAGCTTTCTATTTATGTGCAGTTTGTGGGACAATATTGTATCGTTCGAAAGTTATTTGCAAAAAACCTGCTGTGTTTTGACAAAATCGCCCATATCTCAGAAAGTAAACAGCATATCGAAAATCAAAAATAATAGTGTCAAATGGCAACGTTAGGCCTTTCATTTGAAACTAATTTCATTAAGATCGGTTCAGCCATTGCTGAGATAATTACATGACATTTTGTACATACATACATACACACATACACACACACACACACACATACAGACATTGGCCCTGGGACTGGAGGCCAACACCGACAGTCTAAGCGGGGATGCGCTGGTAGCTGTTCTATCACGCGCGTGCGACGCCACTATGTCGAGAAAAACACTGCCAAGAAACGGTAGATGCCCGGTATACTGGTGGAGTGCCGAGATTGCAGCTCTACGGTCAGCCTGCCTCAGAGCTAGACGTAGGATGCAAAGAGCTCGCACCGAGGATGCAAGAGAGAACCGCCGTGAAGTGTTTCGCGCTGCGAAATTGGCCCTTAACTGGGCCATAAAAAGCAGCAAGAGAGCGTGTTTCGACAACCTGTGTGAGAGTGCCAACGCGAATCCGTGGGGTGACGCCTACAGGATTGTGATGGTCAAGACCAAAGGGGGCTCCTCACCTCCAGAACGGTCTCCGGACCGGTTGGCAACGATTATCGAAGTACTCTTCCCGTCTCGAGCCACAAGCCCCTGGCCACCCGCACTATGAGACAGCGCGGGCACGGCCGAAATGGTAGCTCCAGTGACGAATGAAGAACTACTCGCAGCGGCTAAAGCCCTAGCAATGAACAAAGCTCCAGGGCCGGATGGAGTTCCAAACAACGCACTCCAGGCAGCGATCATAGCGAACCCGAACATGTTCAGGCTAGCTATGCAGAGATGCCTTGACGAGTGCCGTTTCTCCGATAGATGGAAAAGGCAGAAATTGGTCCTATGCTATATTTCACCCTAAGGAGGAAAATTTGGTAAAAACCAAGACAAGTTTCGGCTTCACTTGTGTCTCATCAGCATAAACAGAACTTCTGCTCGAACGGGACATCACGTTTGATCAGTCGTTTGATTGAAACACATAGTGTGTTTTAGTTTTAAGGGATTTGCGTCAAGCCGGCGCTAATCTATTCCGACAATACGTTAGTGTCGGTTTCTGATGAGGCGAAGCCGAAACGCAACATAGTATGACAGAAATTGGTGCTGTTGCCGAAGCCCGGGAAACCGCCAGCCGACCCATCGGCGTACAGACCAATCTGTCTTTTTTTTTTACAATGAAGAAGACTTTTATGTCCTAGCCCAGTACACGTGCTATTGGTAGGGTTCTGAGACTGAAGTTCCCTCCTGGGGTCAAGATCGTCGGCTTTGCCGACGACGTACCCTTGGAGGTCTACGGGGAGTCAATTCCTGAGGTAGAACTAACCGCAGAACACGCGATTAGCACGGTGGAGGAATGGATGAGCGCGAGAGGCCTGGAGCTTGCTCATCATAAGACGGAGGTAGTTATCGTCAACAACCGCAAGTCGGCACAACATGCAGTTATCCATGTGGAAGAAGTCGCGATCACTTCACAGCGAAGTCTGAAGTCTCTCGGAGTCATTATAGACGACAAGCTGACCTTCGGCAGCCATGTCGACTATACATGCAAGAGAGCGTCGACTGCTGTTGCGGCTCTATCGAGAATGATGTCCAACAGCTCAAAGGTGTGCGACAGTAGACGTAGGTTACTGGCAGGCGTTGCCGTATCTATCCTCAGGTACGGCGGCCCGTCATGGTCAAGAGCACTGAGGGTAACCAGTTACCTACAGAAACTGGAGAGCACCTACCGCGTGACGTGCCTCAGAGTGATATCTGCCTACCGCACGGTATCACACGATGCATCCTGCGTGATAGCGAGCATGATGCCAGTCGGGCTGGTCATTCGGGAAGATGAGGAGTGCTTCGAGTTACGTGGAAATAGGGGAGCCCGCGAGCGCACCAGGGTGACCTCGGTCGCCAGATGGCAGCGTGAGTGGGACAACTCCTCGAAAGGTAGGTGGACCTACCGGCTGATACCTAGCATATCGAGCTGGGTGGGAAGACTCCATGGGGAAGTTCACTTCCACCTGACACAATTCCTGTCAGGCCATGGCTGTTTCCGACAGTACCTCCACAGGTTCGGGCACGCGGAGGTCCCTGTCTGCCCGGACTGCCCAGGTGTAGACGAAACTGCCGAACGCATACTGTTCGTATGTCATCGGTTTGACGTCGAAAGAAGAGCAATGCTTGACGTCTGTGGCTGGGACACAACCCCTGATACCCTTATTCAGCGGATGTGTCAATCGGTGGAGAAGTGGAACGCAGTCTCGGCTGCTACCATCCAGATGGCCAGTAGGCTACAGGTAATCTGGCGAACCGAGCAACAGACGACGGGTACGGCTAACTAGTGATTGGTTAGCTGGAGCGAAAAAGGCCAAGCGCAAAAAAGGGAGTGAATGGTCTGTTCATGCCGAGGCAGGTTTGGCGCAGCGACTGGCAACCGCGTAAGGGGTAAACCCAGCCACCCCGAAGCAAGACAGAAGAGTGAGTGTATAGGCGTATAAGTGGACTGCCTCATGCCAAGACGGGAGGGTCGTAGCGTAGTATGTTGGAACTAGGCTATCGATGCCTCATGGCGTGGCAGAGGAGTGAAAGGGTGAGCATCCAAGTCAGTCTCACACGGCATGTTAAGGGTGAGCACAAAAGTCAGCCTCACATGGTATGGTAGAGGCTAGCACAAGAGTCAGCCTAGCAAGGAATGAAAAAGGTGAGCACACAAGTCAGACTTGCATGGTATGTCAGAAGTGGGGCCTAAGAAAAATGTCCCACATGGGATGCCAGGAGAGTGACAAAGGTACAATAGAGTGGCACGATTGAGAGTGAATCAGGTGATAGGGTGAGCACCCAAGTCAGCCTCACATGGTATGGGTGGGGCGAGCACAAAAGTAAGCCTAGCAAGGAATGAGTAAGGTGAGCACACAAGTCAGCCTCGCATGGAACGAAAAAGGTGAGCACAAAACTCAGCCTCATGTGGGAGTGTTTGAGAGTGAATCAAAGTGCGATTGAGAGAGCACCCAAGTAAGCCTCATACAGGACGTATGAACGCGTGAGTGAGAGTGAATGAGTACATTTAGTACAGCCATCCCCCCAGAAGTAATACCGAGAGGTAGTTCCTGGGAGGAATCATGGCGGAGCCCAATGGAGTTTAGTCGGTATTAATGGCAGCGTCACCATTCGAGCCCGACACGCCCCCAGTGCACCCCGTGTGGTAGATTGGACCCTACCAATAGCACGTGTACTGGGCTAGGACGTAAAGGTCTTCTCCATCGTAAAAAAAATACATTGTCTCAATTTGTCGAGCTGAGTCGATTGGTATATGAGACTCGGCCCTCCGGGCCTCGGAAAAAGTTTTCAAAGTTTGAGCGAATCCTATACATTTCTTTTGTAAGAAATGTAAAATGGTAAAAATTTCGCTAAAATGTCTCTCAAACAACCTAAATTTGCTGTTCTAGGTCACCGACGGCCAACCAAACTTTCGTTGACTACATTGACCACCATAGACGGTTCCGGAAGTGCCCGGGAAAAGCGGCCATCTTTCAAAATTTACGAACTCACATCAGTTTCCCGAAAATGGTTGGGCCGATTTTCACAAACTTAGTCCCAAATGATAGCTATAATATCCCCATAGATGTCTATAAAATTTCGTACGGATCGCTTATATGGGTCTGGAAATATAGACTAAATCGTCCGGTCACATATGAAATTCCCATATAAGCCGGAACTCAAATTTTTTTTTTCAAAGGGGGACCTCATGAAATTTCAGAAATCGAATTCGTATTTTTGATGCCAAACATCTTTAAAATGCATGAAACGTCGAGATTTTATGTTATCTCGAAAAAATTTTTGACGTAGGACTACGTCTTTGTTTTCGATATGGGGGTGCATTCTGAAAATTCTACAAAAATGGTATGTAACGAAAAGTGGTCCAATTTTAAACGCATATAATTCAGCCATCTCACGATAAATTTTCAAATTTTTTGCACAAATCGCCCCGAAATACTTCTAAGAATAGATTCCAATAGATAAACCCAAAGATTTTTGATATGATAGCATTAAAAAATTAAATAATATACAACCTTGTGAAAATATCGCGCATTAACTTACAGAAGATAGCGCTTCCCAAGCCCTGTACGACGGATTGGTGTACCTAGCGCGCAACGCTTCTATGAATGACATTATCATCGACTATTTAAAGATCGGACTTGGCCAGACACGCTCAGTTCACTGTTGAACGGCTGGCGAAGCAGATCACTGCGCTGTGTTTTTTACAGCCAGTGTAGCTGAGCTAGAAGTCCGTTACACTGGCTGTGGAGGGACGCTATCCTGTGTCGTCCAACAGGCGACCGCTCCAACTGCCCAGTCAAAAAGGGCAAGTTGCTGGCTAACGGGGGGCTATATGCCAACTCGGATGCGCTAATTGCCCTTCAATTTGCCAGCAAATTGCTGGCAATTAGGGGGCTATTTCAAATACAACATTTGGGCGATTTGCCAGCGTCATTTTTTAGACGCCAACCCGCCCTTAAATCGCCCCCAAAACGCCCAGGGAACGCGCCATTTAATCGCCCTTAATTGCCTAATATGAAAATTACAAATCAATGGCATTGCACACCAAAACTTACAACAATCTGACTTTTATTAGGAGTTTAGGTCAGATATCTTGTTCCACTATATTTACACACGATTCCAACAATTTCCCACATTCGTTGGCTAAATGAAGTGCACTAGACAAACAAAATACAAGCGAGAATACGCCAATCGTTTAAAAAAACTACCGCCGTGTTTGAAAAACGCAAATACAACCAAGTCCTTTTCAGCCGCCAGAAAATTTGTCTAAGTGTTGAAATTGCCTTTAAATCGCATTCGCAAATTGCATTTGTTCCTAGGGGCAATCAGCACAGGCGGGTTGAGTTAAACGTCAAACTGTTTAAATCGCCTGACCATGTTCGTCCGCATTTTTTTTTGACGGGGTGCTTCCTAAAAGCCGCTGTAATGTTGCCAGTAAATTTTTGGTTTAACTAGCACATGTATTTGCTATTTGCGCTTGAAATTAAGTAATGTAGTGGTAGTAATAAGTTTCCCATTTTGGTTTAAACGCAAGGACAGTTTTTAAAACAGGATTTGATTAATTAGTTTGGCTCATCTAAGCAATTTTATCAATTCTGTAATTTAAAAGGAATTTTACGGAACTTGGTGAATTTGGCCCCACTTGCAACTGGTATAATCAACCTGCACAAAGTGTTGCATAACGCAGGGCTGTTTTCATGGAACAAAATCATTCAGCCCTTCGCTATGCAAAATCACCATATTATGACAGATGGGCTAAGCGCGGCCGTTCCTTTCAATCGGGAAAGGCCGCGTTGAATTTTGGTGAAACGCGCTAATAGTGTTGTGGTGGTACTAGTTGTCTCTTTCGCTCTACCCATCATCATCAGCGTTGACTCATTTTGCATTGTACGTTTGGGTTCAATGTTTGGGGCGAATGTGTTGGTAGGTAGGGGAAATTGCGGTAAAATGAACACGTTAAATGAACACAAAGTCATTATTTTCTAACTATATCGATTTAATTGGCAATTTTCGGCAAATTTGAGACTAAGAGAAACGAAGGCAATGAAATTGAAAGACGGATAGGTATTCTAGAGCGAATCAGTTATAAACGGCGTCGGCGGCAAAACATGATGATGAGTTATGTTCTACCATAGACCATGCGGTAGACTTGACTAACTCCTACTCTGCAGAAGGCAAAAAATTCTTCACATTTCCTTTCGATCATGCCCATATGAGCCTGCCTAGTTCTAGTTTTCCGTTCTAAGTTTATAACTGATTCGCTCTAGAATACCTATCCGTCTTTCAATTTCATTGCTTTCGTTTCTCTTAGTCTCAAATTTGCCGAAAATAGCCAACAAAATCGATACAGTAGAACCTTGCGGCAATTAAAACATAGTAACATAATATTTTCTAACTAATAAGTGAATGAATTATCACCTTATGTTTCTTGTCAGACATGTTTTGTACATATCTGGTAAAAATACTTCGTCATAAACACATTTTTTCAAACATGATTCTTGATTTCTAAACATGTCCAAAAATGAGACATGTTTATTGAGTGGGTAAAATGAACATGTGGCGGTGGTAAAATGAACAGCTTCTGGTGACCTGTAAAATGTCCTGTATGTATGCAATGCGCAGCGTTGGAAAGCATTTTCCGATCAATGCTAATATCCCAACAAATCATGAGCTTTGCATACACACAGGACATTTTGCAGGCAAAAAAATTGTCACGGAAGAATTGAATTTTCATGACGTAATATTAACCATTTTACAATCTTGTGGCATCGAAACACATCTACAAACTTGGGGTTATCCATGGGTGTTTAAACTTTTTGGATCTGTTTGAGAGCAACTAGAAACCTTGTTCTATACATGAGATGAGATTATATTGTCTAAAACTTGATTTTTCTTCACCGGTCCGGGTGTTTTTTTCCACACACTAAGTACTAAGAAAATAAATATTTTACATTAAGTAGTATAGTCCTACGTCTACAGTTCGTGCAACCCCATAGGGCTGCCCCTTGTAGTTTTTTTTTTATAAAAATCAACTTTTTGGGACTGCCGATTTCGCACCTTTTTGCCTTACTCGATAGAAAGGTATTGCAATTGCTCTGAAAACCGACTTTTTAACGGAGGCCAGGAGGGCCGAGTGACAAATACCATTCGATTCAGTTCGTCGAGTTCGGCAAATGTCTGTGTGTATGTATGTGTGTATGTATGTATGTGAGTGTGTGTATGTGCGTGTGTATGTGACCAAAAATGTCACGCATTTTTCTCAGAGATGGCTGAACCGATTTTGACAAACTTAGTCTCAAATGAAAGGTGCAACGTTCCCATAGGCTGCTGTTGAATTTCTAATGGATCCGACTTCCGGTTCCGGCAGAAAATGTCGATTTTAATAAATTCTGCAATGAATGTATAAAGGTGAAAATTTTTCCAAAATATGACCACAACTGCTTCGATTTGTAGTATTAGGTCACTAACATCCATTCAAAGTCAATTTGGCCACATTGGCCACCATCATCGGTTCCGGAAGCCCCGGCGGAAGTATCTAAATTCAGAATAACAGACACATCGGTTTCTCGGAGATGGCTAGACCGATTCGACTAAACTTGGCCTCAAATGAAAGGTATTGCGTCCCCGTAAATGGCTATTTAATTTCATCCCGATCCGACTTCCGGTTCCGGAGTTAAAGGTTGTGGCGTGCGATCACATAGCAAATTGTGATTCAAACCGATACTCCGATGAAACCAAAAACCGATTTAATCCACCTAGCAGTGAGATGAGACATTTCTTGCACATTTCACTATTGGATTAGTTTGCAGAACTCACGAGAAGTAGGCACCCAACTAGAGGTGGGATGAAAACAGTTTCTAGTCTTGCACAGGGATGTTATGCACCTCAGAGCAAATAAAGAGAAGAACCACAAACGCTCTTTGCACTTTTCATGCGAACCATCGCTCTTCTCTTTCACAATAAACCTCTTCACTCCAATGCGTGTTGCTCCCACACGTGTATTCTACTCCATGGCTGCACGCCACAAAGAGTAGAAATAAAGAGGCTCTTTAGTGTGTATCTTGGTCCCACACGCATATAGGTAGAGAAGGCAACCAAAAAACATTTTTAAAACGTTCTTCCGATCAAACTTTATCTGAATTGTAGTTTGATTCGCCTTCCTACCTGCTTTCCAGTGAAGGGAGGCACAAAAAAGTGGCTCTTCTTTGAACGAAATTGTGCAGCTCTTGGTGCACAGATCTCACTCTTTTTCGTTTTCAAGTTTCTCTTTGTGCGGTCGTTCTGCACATCGCAGTGTTTTTGTGCTGCTCTATTTTCAATCGGTGTACTTCGCTCTTTGTGGCTCATTGTGTGAGCAAATAACAAGCCTGGTCTTGCACGAATAAAATATCGAATAACCTGAATTATAGAAATCAACAAAACGACCGAAATAAAAAAGTAAAGCAAAAAATGAAATAATAGGATTTTAAATTCATAAAATGAGTAGAAAACTTAATGTAAATCAAAATTATCAAATACACGAATCAAATTAGATTAGGTTATTAAATAAAAATTAAGATTATATCTAGAAATAGTTATAAAATTAAGATTAATTGACTCATACTAACAAATTGAATGAAATAAAACGAATGACTGAACATGAAATGCATAAAATTAAAGATATGAATCAAATGAATCAAATGAATCAAATGAATCAAATGAATCAAATGAATCAAATGAATCAAATGAATCAAATGAATCAAATGAATCAAATGAATCAAATGAATCAAATGAATCAAATGAATCAAATGAATCAAATGAATCAAATGAATCAAGGGGGCGTGATCGTTTGCTTGTGGCTGTTTACTATCATCCCCCTAGTGTCGATTGCTCCGATCTTTTGCGAGGTCACTTCGATGAATATTCTGCAAGATATGCTTCTACGTATTTTATTGGCGACTTCAATACTGATCCACACAAACCAGCACGAAAATCACTACGGTTCAATGACGCTATTTCTAGCATGTCCTATAGTATAATAAACTCAACAAACTTTCTTCTACAATACTGGCTCTTCCCTTTTGGATCTGCTTATAAGTGATTCACCTGAAACAGTTTTGAAATTTAACCAGTTATCAATGTCTGGGATTTCCAAGCATGATCTAATATTTGCGTCTCTCAATTTCTCACACGCAAACGAAGAACTTGGTTATTGGATCGGTGACTATTGCAATTTTGACTCTGTACTACTTTGTGAAACATTTGCTGGTATAGATTGGAATGAATATTTCAGTGTAGATGATCCTAATATTTTAACTAACATCTTGAACCACCATCTCTATATGCTTCATGAACAATTTTTCCCATTAAAATTTCGGCGGTATCGTAGAAATCCGTAGTTCACTAACGAAATCGAGAAAGCAATGATAGAAAGAGATCTTGCATATCGGAATTGGAAGTTTAGTAAGACTGTTGAACATCATGCTCTGTACAGGCGTCTGAGAAATAAGGTTAATTCTACCATAGCAAGAGCTAAGGCAGGTTATGACAGACAACGGCTAAATGTGGATTTGCCAAGCAAGCAGCTTTGGGCAAGTATTAAAAGCTTAGGAATAACAACCAAAGATTCTCGTTCTCATACTATGTTGCGTTTCGGCTTCGCCTCATCAGAAACCGACACTAACGTATTGTCGGAATAGATTAGCGCCGGCTTGACGCAAATCCCTTAAAACTAAAACACACTATGTGTTTCAATCAAACGACTGATCAAACGTGATGTCCCGTTCGAGCAGAAGTTCTGTTTATGCCGATGAGACACAAGTGAAGCCGAAACTTGTCTTGGCTTAGCAGGCCTATGCGAAAGCGCTATGCTATATTTCACCCTAAGGAGGAAAATTTGGTAAAAACCAAAATTTCTCACTAGGGTGAAAATTTGTTGGTAAAAACCAGTCTTTGTACAGGAGGGCACAAATCCTTATTTCATACTATGTTGCGTTTCGGCTTCGCCTCATCAGAAACCGACACTAACGTATTGTCGGAATAGATTAGCGCAGGCTTGACGCAAATCCCTTAAAACTAAAACACACTATGTGTTTCAATCAAACGACTGATCAAACGTGATGTCCCGTTCGAGCAGAAGTTCTGTTTATGCCGATGAGACACAAGTGAAGCCGAAACTTGTCTTGGCTTAGCAGGCCTATGCGAAAGCACTATGCTATATTTCACCCTAAGGAGGAAAATTTGGTAAAAACCAAAATTTCTCACTAGGGTGAAAATTTGTTGGTAAAAACCAGTCTTTGTACAGGAGGGCACAAATCCTTATTTCATACTATGTTGCGTTTCGGCTTCGCCTCATCAGAAACCGACACTAACGTATTGTCGGAATAGATTAGCGCCGGCTTGACGCAAATCCCTTAAAACTAAAACACACTATGTGTTTCAATCAAACGACTGATCAAACGTGATGTCCCGTTCGAGCAGAAGTTCTGTTTATGCCGATGAGACACAAGTGAAGCCGAAACTTGTCTTGGCTTAGCAGGCCTATGCGAAAGCACTATGCTATATTTCACCCTAAGGAGGAAAATTTGGTAAAAACCAAAATTTCTCACTAGGGTGAAAATTTGTTGGTAAAAACCAGTCTTTGTACAGGAGGGCACAAATCCTTATTTCATACTATGTTGCGTTTCGGCTTCGCCTCATCAGAAACCGACACTAACGTATTGTCGGAATAGATTACGGCGCCGGCTTGACGCAAATCCCACTCAAATTTTCACCCTAGTAAGAAATTTTGGTTGTTTACCAAATTTTCCTCCTTAGGGTTAAATATAGCATAGTGCTTTCGCATAGGCCTGCTAAGCCAAGACAAGTTTCGGCTTCACTTGTGTCTCATCGGCATAAACAGAACTTCTGCTCGAACGGGACATCACGTTTGATCAGTCGTTTGATTGAAACACATAGTGTGTTTTAGTTTTAAGGGATTTGCGTCAAGCCGGCGCTAATCTATTCCGACAATACGTTAGTGTCGGTTTCTGATGAGGCGATGCCGAAACGCAACATAGTATGAAATAAGGATTTGTGCCCTCCTGTACAAAGACTGGTTTTTACCAACAAATTTTCACCCTAGTGAGAAATTTTGGTTTTTACCAAATTTTCCTCCTTAGGGTGAAATATAGCATAGTGCTTTCGCATAGGCCTGCTAAGCCAAGACAAGTTTCGGCTTCACTTGTGTCTCATCGGCATAAACAGAACTTCTGCTCGAACGGGACATCACGTTTGATCAGTCGTTTGATTGAAACACATAGTGTGTTTTAGTTTTAAAGGATTTGCGTCAAGCCGGCGCTAATCTATTCCGACAATACGTTAGTGTCGGTTTCTGATGAGGCGAAGCCGAAACGCAACATAGTATGAAATAAGGATTTGTGCCCTCCTGTACAAAGACTGGTTTTTACCAACAAATTTTCACCCTAGTGAGAAATTTTGGTTTTTACCAAATTTTCCTCCTTAGGGTGAAATATAGCATAGTGCTTTCGCATAGGCCTGCTAAGCCAAGACAAGTTTCGGCTTCACTTGTGTCTCATCGGCATAAACAGAACTTCTGCTCGAACGGGACATCACGTTTGATCAGTCGTTTGATTGAAACACATAGTGTGTTTTAGTTTTAAGGGATTTGCGTCAAGCCGGCGCTAATCTATTCCGACAATACGTTAGTGTCGGTTTCTGATGAGGCGAAGCCGAAACGCAACATAGTATGAAATAAGGATTTGTGCCCTCCTGTACAAAGACTGGTTTTTACCAACAAATTTTCACCCTAGTGAGAAATTTTGGTTTTTACCAAATTTTCCTCCTTAGGGTGAAATATAGCATAGTGCTTTCGCATAGGCCTGCTAAGCCAAGACAAGTTTCGGCTTCACTTGTGTCTCATCGGCATAAACAGAACTTCTGCTCGAACGGGACATCACGTTTGATCAGTCGTTTGATTGAAACACATAGTGTGTTTTAGTTTTAAGGGATTTGCGTCAAGCCTGCGCTAATCTATTCCGACAATACGTTAGTGTCGGTTTCTGATGAGGCGAAGCCGAAACGCAACATAGTATGAAATAAGGATTTGTGCCCTCCTGTACAAAGACTGGTTTTTACCAACAAATTTTCACCCTAGTGAGAAATTTTGGTTTTTACCAAATTTTCCTCCTTAGGGTGAAATATAGCATAATTCTCGTTCTGCCAACTACGACCTCACTGCAAACTCAATAAATGATTATTTTGCATCAAATTTTTCGACTGAAGATACAGACAATGTCCGATTTTCACCTCATGAAAATGGCTTCTGCTTTCGACCTGTTTTGAATTACGAAATTATCAATGCTGTATTCCAAATTAAGTCAAATGCTGTCGGACTAGATGGCATTCCTATTAAGTTCATCAAAATCATTATTCCTTATGTGTTGCCTATGCTTCGACATCTTTACAATGCTATAATATCGACCAGAGAAATTTCCTAGCGAATGGAAACGAACAAAAGTGATCGCGATTCCAAAAAAGCTAACATTTCATCAACAACGAATTTAAGGCCCATAAGTTTATTGTCAAGTATATCCAAAATATTTGAAAAGCTAATCAAGAATCAAATTTCTGATTTCGTTAACAGAATGAACTATGTACATCGTTTTCAATCTGGATTTCGAAGTTGTCATAGCACTGAGACTGCTTTAATGAGAGTACACGACGATATTGCACAGACGATAGATAAAAAAGGAATCGCAATTTTATTACTAATAGATTTTTCCAAAGCTTTCGATAGAGTTTCGCATAGTAAACTAGTAAATAAACTAATTTCACTGTATGCCTTCTCTAATGAGGCAGCAAAATTGATAAGAAGCTACTTAAGCAATCGTAGTCAGGCAGTAAGTCACAATGAAATCCTCTCTGATTTCAAACCAATCTTATCCGGAGTGCCTCAAGGGTCAGTCCTTGGTCCTCTTCTTTTTTCTCTTTTTATTAATGATCTCCCAAGCGTTTTAGATTTCTGCTCGGTTCATCTCTTTGCAGATGACGTTCAAATATACATTTGTGCGGACAAAATTACAGATATAACTACCATTGGCAACATGATGAACCACGACCTTCGCAAAATCGTCAATTGGTCAAAAGAAAATGCATTACTAATAAACCCTAGCAAAACAAAAGCAATGCTTATCTCTAAACAAAGGATTACTGTTTTACCTCCAAATATTTGCATCGATGGAGTTGAAGTAAATTTTGTACACCGAGTCAATAATTTAGGAGTTATTTTCAATAGCAATTTGGTGTGGGATGATCACATAAAGCATCAATGTTCAAAAATTTATGGATCATTGAAACGTTTAAATTTGACAACAAGGACTTGCAGCATTCAAACTAAATTGAAGTTATTCAAAGCATTGTTGCTGTCGCATTTCATCTACGGAGATTTTGTTTATACAAATGCATCGAGTGAATCACTTCATAAGCTAAGAGTAGCATTAAATGCTTGTATAAGATATGTGTACAATCTTTCCAGGTACTCACATGTATCACATCTGCAAAAGATACTTATAGGCTGCTCTTTCAGTAATTTCTATAAATATAGATCTTGCATAAATCTTTTCAACATCATCAAAACCTCAAACCCAAGTTATCTCTCGGAAAAACTAGTTCCATTGAGAGGCACGCGCACAAGGAGTTTTAGAGTTCCACAACATTCTTCAACATATTACGGTCATTCGTTCTTCGTCAGAAGTATTGTTAATTGGAATAGTTTACCCAGTTATATTAAATTAATTAATTCCAGATCGTGCTTCAAAAGGGATCTCCTACTGAACCTTTCAATAGACGGGTGCGGTTAGTTAAAGAGAACAATTTGCACAAAGCATATTTTTATAGTCTCATGTTTTTGAACTCCAGCAATCTGAACTGTAACATTAAAAAAGATACATGTCTTACGTTACAATGTATTCAATAAATAAATAAATAAATAAAAAAAAGAATCAAATGAATCAAATGAATCAAATGAATCAAATGAATCAAATGAATCAAATGAATCAAATGAATCAAATGCATCAAATGAATCAAATGAATCAAATGAATCAAATGAATCAAATGAATCAAATGAATCAAATGAATCAAATGAATCAAATGATTCAAATGACTCAAATGATTCAAATGATTCAAATGATTCAAATGATTCAAATGATCCAAATGAATCAAATGAATCAAATGAATCAAATGAATCAAATGAATCAAATGAATCACATGAATCACATGAATCAAATGAATCAAATGAACCAAATGAATCAAATGAATCAAATGAATCAAATGAATCAAATGAATCAAATAAATCAAATGAATCAAATGAATCAAATGAATCAAATGAATCAAATGAATCAATTGAATCAAATTATTCAAATGATTCAAATGAATCAAATGAATCAAATGAATCAAATGAATCAAATGAATCAAATGAATCAAATGAATCAAATGAATCAAATGAATCAAATGAATCAAATGAATCAAATGAATCAAATGAATCTAATGAATCAAATGAATCGAATGAATCAAATGAATCAAATGAATAAAAGGAATCAAATGAATCAAATGAATCAAATGAATCAAATGAATCAAATGAATCAAATGAATCAAATACATCAAATGAATCAAATGAATCAAATGAATCAAATTAATCAAATTAATCAAATGAATCAAATGAATCAAATGAATCAAATGAATCAAATGAATCAAATGAATCAAATGAATCAAATGAATCAAATGAATCAAATGAATCAAATGAATCAAATGAATCAAATGAATCAAATGAATCAAATGAATCAAATGAATCAAATGAATCAAATGAATCAAATGAATCAAATGAATCAAATGAATCAAATGAATCAAATGAATCTAATGAATCTAATGAATCAAATGAATCGAATGAATCAAATGAATCAAATGAATAAAAGGAATCAAATGAATCAAATGAATCAAATGAATCAAATGAATCAAATGAATCAAATGAATCAAATGAATCAAATGAATCAAGTGAATCAAATGAAACAAATGAATCAAATGAATCAAATGAATCAAATGAATCAAATGAATCAAATGAATCAAATGAATCAAATGAATCAAATGAATCAAATGAATCAAATGAATCAAATGAATCAAATGAATCAAATGAATCAAATGAATCAAATGAATCAAATGAATCAAATGAATCAAATGAATCAAATGAATCAAATGAATCAAATGAATCAAATGAATCAAATGAATCAAATGAATCAAATGAGTCAAATGAATCAAATGAATCAAATGAATCAAATGAATCAAATGAATCAAATGAATCAAATGAATCAAATGAATCAAATGAATCAAATGAATCAAATAAATCAAATGAATCAAATGAATCAAATGAATCAAATGAATCAAATGAATCAAATGAATCAAATGAATCAAATGAATCAAATGATTCAAATGAATCAAATGAACCAAATGAACCAAATGAACCAAATGAACCAAATGAACCAAATGAATCAAATGAATCAAATGAATCAAATGAATCAAATGAATCAAATGAATCAAATTATTCAAATTATTCAAATGAATCAAATGAATCAAATGAATCAAATGAATCAAATAAATCAAATAAATCAAATGAATCAAATTAATCAAATTAATCAAATTAATCAAATTAATCAAATGAATCAAATGAATCAAATGAATCAAATGAATCAAATAAATCAAATGAATCAAATGAATCAAATGAATCAAATGAATCAAATGAATCAAATGAATCAAATGAATCAAATGAATCAAATGAATCAAATGAATCATATGAATCATATGAATCAAATGAATCAAATGAATCAAATGAATCAAATGAATCAAATGAATCAAATGAATCAAATGAATCAAATGAATCAAATGAATCAAATGAATCAAATGAATCAAATGAATCAAATGAATCAAATGAATCAAATGAATCAAATGAATCAAATGAATCAAATGAATCAAATGAATCAAATGAATCAAATGAATCAAATGAATCAAATGAATCAAATGAATCAAATGAATCAAATGAATCAAATGAATCAAATGAATCAAATGAATCAAATGAATCAAATGAATCAAATGAATCAAATGAATCAAATGAATCAAATGAATCAAATGAATCAAATGAATCAAATGAATCAAATGAATCAAATGAATCAAATGAATCAAATGAATCAAACGAATCAAGCGAATCAAATGAATCAAATGAATCAAATAAATCAAATAAATCAAATAAATCAAATGAATCAAATGAATCAAATGAATCAAATGAATCAAATGAATCAAATGAATCAAATGAATCAAATGAATCAAATGAATCAAATGAATCAAATGAATCAAATGAATCAAATGAATCAAATGAATCAAATGAATCAAATGAATCAAATGAATCAAATGAATCAAATGAATCAAATGAATCAAATGAATCAAATGAATCAAATGAATCAAATGAATCAAATGAATCAAATGAATCAAATGAATCAAATGAATCAAATGAATCAAATGAATCAAATGAATCAAATGAATCAAATGAATCAAATGAATCAAATGAATCAAATGAATCAAATGAATCAAATGGATCAAATGAATCAAATGAATCAAATGAATCAAATGAATCAAATGAATCAAATGAATCAAATGAATCAAATGAATCAAATGAATCAAATGAATCAAATGAATCAAATGATTCAAATGATTCAAATGATTCAAATGATTCAAATGAATCAAATGAATCAAATGAATCAAATGAATCAAATGAATCAAATGAATCAAATGAATCAAATGAATCAAATGAATCAAATGAATCAAATGAATCAAATGAATCAAATGAATCAAATGAATCAAATGAATTAAATGAATCAAATGAATCAAATGATTCAAATGAATCAAATGATTCAAATGATTCAAATGATTCAAATGAATCAAATGAATCAAATGAATCAAATGAATCAAATGAATCAAATGAATCAAATGAATCAAATGAATCAAATGAATCAAATGAATCAAATGAATCAAATGAATCAAATGAATCAAATGAATCCAATGAATCCAATGAATCAAATGAATCAAATGAATCAAATGAATCAAATGAATCAAATGAATCAAATGAATCAAATGAATCAAATGAATCAAATGAATCAAATGAATCAAATGAATCAAATGAATCAAATGAATCAAATGAATCAAATGAATCAAATGAATCAAATGAATTAAATGAATTAAATGAATTAAATGAATCAAATGAATCAAATGAACCAAATGAATCAAATGAATCAAATGAATCAAATGAATCAAATGAATCAAATGAATCAAATGAATCAAATGAATCAAATGAATCAAATGAATCAAATGAATCAAATGAATCAAATGAATCAAATGAATCAAACGAATCAAATGAATCAAATGAATCAAATGAATCAAATGAATCAAATGAATCAAATGAATCAAATGAATCAAATGAATCATATGAATCAAATGAATCTGTTCGCGCACATTCAAGCGTCTGTAAAGCTGTCGGATAATTATGACGAGGGACATTGTTCGGTTCGCGGTGTAGTAAGAACTCGCGGTCACATTAACTAATTTCAGTGGGTTTATTCCATACTTATCATAAGCACAAACTGTCCAGTATAAAACAAGGGCGTATCCGATATAATTCAACTGTAATTTATTGTACAGTGCAGTACTGTAAAGAGGTTTTCGTTTGATGATAACTGTTTAGTACTGACTGACTGTGGATAATTCTTGATACTAGCTCTTAATATCAACTTTGAATGATGACTGTTTAACTGTTAATTGTTTGAACTATATATAGGTTGCTACCACTATTAGATGAACACAACTGTTCATACAGGAAATGAGAATATTCTAGAACCTTATCTATGTATGCGTGAAACGCAACTGATTGCTTCAAGCTGTTCCGTAACGTGCAGCTACTCGAATTTTAGGCTAGTAATAAACTGTTTTGAACTACAGTGGGTTCATGCTAAAATGTTTCAACAATGCTAAGACTGGCGTAAACATACCGCCCGCCTTGAAAGACGCTACTTTCAATATATTCAAAGCTGTACTATAACAGACCGCTAACCTGATTCTTAGTATGTACTGAAGTTGAACCATGAATGCTGATATTAAATCTATCATGCAGTAAAGTACACTGCAGCTACCGTTTGTGTGATCACTAGACCAATTGGAAGAGGTGGGTTATGCCGCCTATCGTATCCTCACAATAAACGACATGACGATTCCGTTGACTGAAATCGTTGAGTGTGTCTTGCGCCGTATACTAATTTTCCCTAAACAGTTGGTCGCTGCTGTAGACTTGACTAGCTTGCTGATTTCTTCGACGTTTGTCCGCACCTGCGTTTCGTTGATTGCTTCCGTTGAATTCTGCGATGATCCAGTGGTGAACCATGGGCGTCGAGGACGGGAGACTTGAGTTCGACTCCGTCAACTGCTATGCAGCCGGCGTCGATAACCCAAGACCCGAACGACTCCGCTGGTTCCACCACTCATGTTCCTGCTGCTACTTCGATGGATGGACGTTGTTGGACTGTATTGCTGATGTAGACTGTGCCGTTCGTTGTGTCCGTATGACCCAACGATACCGTGCCGTCCATATTCCTGTACGTTGGGGTAGGTGTCTACTTCGATGTGTGTATGGTGGACTGTATAAACTGGTAGAGTCGATAGGATGAATGCACGATTGCGTTGGTTCAGCGACTGAGCTGCTGGTTGGCTGATGTAGTCGTCGATAGTACAGCGGACCTATGCCGCCGACTGGCTGATGTCATCCCTTTAGCGGGCCTGAGCCGCCCATTGATTATTTAAAGATCGTCCTTTCGTGTGCTTCAGCAAAATGGTTACGTCGAATGACAACTGCTCGTTAACGGTGGTGAATCAGCGGGATGTACCGCCGACTGGCTGGTGGAGATGATAGGATGGACGATTTCGACGATGGTAATATGCTGGAACAGATGATAGAATGTTTTTAAACAGAAAAAATGTACAATAGAAAGACTTCCCTGAAGCGGAGGCCTCATGGCCTCCGCAGTCGCCCTTGGCGACGATGATACTGTCTGTCGCGACAGCTGCGAAGGTTGTTGCACAACCTAATGATGACCAGTTCGTCTACACGAACTATCTTTGTTGTTCGAGATGGCCGAGTGAACTACGATGCATTGAGAATAGTTCCGGTGGATGATGATCCCTGAACTGTTAACCGATGACAGGAGTGGTAAGCCGTCGTGGTCCGGCTTCTCCGAAGTCCTCGTTGAAGTGTGAAATTTCCAGATGCCGACAAGTGAAGAGGTTTTGATTAGGGTGTGCAGAGTCTGAATGGTCCAGGCTTGGCTGAACATATACTCCAGTGTCACTCACCTGGGCAAAATTAACGATGTGCTGCCTCTTCTGAATGACCGATGGTGATGGATCTCGTTGATTCTCTGTGCATTATTTTCAACTGATGTATTGCTGTTTCGATGCTGCTGTACTACATAAGTTTCGGGAAGGCTCCAGCGAAAGCTTTCACTGGACTGCTGCAGTGTTGCCTTCCGAACGAGCTCCGGCGGGTCTCGACCCCCGGACTCAATCCCAACGTTTCCTCTGCGTTGGAATCATCAACAGTAACTTGTTGATGCGATGTGTACGTTGGTGGTATTGGGGGTGCATTTCCAATTTACTGGACCTCAGTCCAGCTCCGCTACACTTCATCTGCAACGGACAGCAGGGGCCTTTACAGCCGAGATGGTTCAACGTCGAACCTGGTTGAATTGAACGCAATTCAACCCGATGAAATGCACCCGAGATGGGTGAGGACAAATACCACCAGCGCAGTAGTACTGTCAGGCAGATCATACATCCGATACAACGAATGCCAAGTTCCAAAGCATTGTAGGTGATGAAGAAGGTTATGTGTAACGACTCATTGATTGTAGGGTGACGGGTTGCCTTGAGCAACCACACCGCTCGATGAAATAGACCATGTGAATCGAAGAGGAATAGATGAGAGTGTATAGAATCTTTAATGTCCAGCATAGCTGAACATATACTGTCAGTTTACCTGGACAAAAATCATTGATACTACCTCTGGATTCACGATGGACTGCTTGCATGGTACGGCTTAGATTGTTGACGTTCGATGTAGGGCTCAGATTGCGAAGAATAGAAATTTCGAAAAGAATTCAGTATTTATTAATAATAAACAAAACAGTAATATGTGGGTTCATGCCGAATTATTAAATGAAATGAGGGTTTTATGACGACGGTACTGTTAAATTGACGTATTACTGCAGACGGCATGCCGTATGCAGAAGAGTGGTGCTTTCCGTTGCACCGAAGGCACAGGGATTGCTGCTTGCACCCTTCTACCCGGTGATCACACCCGTAGCAATTGCAGCATAATCCACTATGCTTCACAAATTCCAACCTTGTCGATGGTGCTTGTTGTTGAAAGTGCTTGCAACTGTATAAAAAATGTCACTCCCCGCAGTAATAACACTGTGGTGGAATTAATTTGCTGACACGCTGATTTGCATCCACCTTCGGAATCACTACCGTCTTGGTAACAGCATTCGTAGCCCTACGTGATGCAAGCAACAACCGTAAATAGGCCTCTTCCAGTGCGCCGTCGGCGCCGTGTACCTGATCTGTTCCGTCGGAACTCGATGGATTGGCGCTTTGCCGCCACCAAACTTTGAGCAGACCGAACGAAGCTGTCAACCATACTGCTTCTTCATTTGACGGCTTGCCCCAACCGGCCATCTGTTCAGCAACTGCAACTAGAGTTTCCGCCACTTCACGATGCGACGCGATTTGTTGTTGAAGAGCTTTTTCCATCGCAACGGTTAAAAAATATAGATACCGAAATTCCGAAAACGAAAGCGAATGTAAACCGACTTCTATCACATCACGTTTTTTCTACTTTTGACACTTGCTAGTCGAACGCATGATGTGTCGATTGTGTGCAGGTTGTCGCGCTTTAGGTTTCGCCCGTTGCGAAATGCATGACGAAAAACAGGTAGGTGGACACATTTTATTTGCGGTCACAAAATGATCACTCAGTTCAGTCGGTGGTTATCAAATGTATAACTATGTAGCATTTCACTAGTGCACAATAGTGAGTTGACGCGTTCTTATTAATAGTAACAATGACACTTATACTGTTCGTGTCTACGGATTTATCGTCAGGCGCGCATTTTCCCGTAACTTATTGAAACACTTGACTTTCGATTTCACGGTGATGTACTGTACCAAATCGAGTAGGAAGTTTTTTCGCCCGATATAATACATAGGTGGGCACACACACATAGTGACGCGCATCGTCACGCTATCTGGCTTCTTTTCACCAGTCGATTTTATATTGAACTTTTTTCTGTTATTTGAGGTGCAAACACATTTTTCACTAACACATGGTGACGCGCATCGCCACTTAACCTGGCTTCTTTTCACCAGCTGATGTTCGTTGGTACGGCATTTTTCTGTCCTGTCTAGGACTATCTGAATAACTCGACCGCGATATTCAGCGACATTGTTCGATACTTCTCACACGGTTCGCGACCGAAAGGAACGTATTGAAATCCGACAGCGGATGAATCCGGCTCGAAGGACCAAAAATGTTCGCGCACATTCAAGCGTCTGTAAAGCTGTCGGATAATTATGACGAGGGACATTGTTCGGTTCGCGGTGTAGTAAGAACTCGCGGTCACATTAACTAATTTCAGTGGGTTTATTCCATACTTATCATAAGCACAAACTGTCCAGTATAAAACAAGGGCGTATCCAATATAATTCAACTGTAATTTATTGTACAGTGCAGTACTGTAAAGAGGTTTTCGTTTGATGATAACTGTTTAGTACTGACTGACTGTGGATAATTCTTGATACTAGCTCTTAATATCAACTTTGAATGATGACTGTTTAACTGTTAATTGTTTGAACTATATATAGGTTGCTACCACTATTAGATGAACACAACTGTTCATACAGGAAATGAGAATATTCTAGAACCTTATCTATGTATGCGTGAAACGCAACTGATTGCTTCAAGCTGTTCCGTAACGTACAGCTACTCGAATTTTAGGCTAGTAATAAATTGTTTTGAACTACAGTGGGTTCATGCTAAAATGTTTCAACAATGCTAAGACTGGCGTAAACAGAATCAAATGAATCAAATGAATCAAATGAATCAAATGAATCAAATGAATCAAATGAATCAAATGAATCAAATGAATCAAATGAATCAAATGAATCAAATGAATCAAATAAATCAAATGAATCAAATGAATCAAATGAATCAAATGAATCAAATGAATCAAATGAATCAAATGAATCAAATGAATCAAATGAATCAAATGAATCAAATGAATCAAATGAATCAAATGAATCAAATGAATCAAATGGATCAAATGAATCAAATGAATCAAATTATTCAAATGATTCAAATGATTCATATGATTGAAATGAATCAAATGAATCAAATGAATCAAATGAATCAAATGAATCAAATGAATCAAATGAATCAAATGAATCAAATGAATCAAATGAATCAAATGAATCAAATGATTCAAATGAATCAAATGAACCAAATGAACCAAATGAATCAAATGAATCAAATGAATCAAATGAATCAAATGAATCAAATGAATCAAATGAATCAAATGAATCAAATGAATCAAATGAATCAAATGAATCAAATGAATCAAATGAATCAAATGAATCAAATGAATCAAATGAATCAAATGAATCAAATGAATCAAATGAATCAAATGAATCAAATGAATCAAATGAATCAAATGAATCAAATGAATCAAATGAATCAAATGAATCAAATGAATCAAATGAATCAAATGAATCAAATAAATCAAATGAATCAAATGAATCAAATGAATCAAATGAATCAAATGAATCAAATGAATCAAATGAATCAAATGAATCAAATGAATCAAATGAATCAAATTATTCAAATGATTCAAATGATTCAAATGAATCAAATAACTCAAATGAATCAAATGAATCAAGTGAATCAAATTAATCAAATTAATCAAATTAATCAAATGAATCAAATTAATCAAATGAATCAAATGAATCAAATGAATCAAATGAATCAAATGAATCAAATGAATCAAATGAATCAAATGAATCAAATGAATCAAATAAAACAAATAAATCAAATAAATCAAATGAATCAAATGAATCAAATGAATCAAATGAATCAAATGAATCAAATAAATCAAATGAACCAAATGAATCAAATGAATCAAATGAATCAAATGAATCAAATGAATCAAATGAATCAAATGAATCAAATGAATCAAATGAATCAAGTGAATCAAATGAATCAAATGAATCAAATGAATCAAATGAATCAAATGAATCAAATGAATCAAATGAATCAAATGAATCAAATGAATCAAATGAATCAAATGAATCAAATGAATCAAATGAATCAAATGAATCAAATGAATCAAATGAATCAAATGAATCAAATGAATCAAATGAATCAAATGAATCAAATGAATTAAATGAATCAAATGAATTAAATGATTCAAATGAATCAAATGATTCAAATGAATCAAATGAATCAAATGAATCAAATGAATCAAATGAATCAAATGAATCAAATGAATCAAATGAATCAAATGAATCAAATGATTCAAATGATTCAAATGAATCAAATGATTCAAATGAATCAAATGATTCAAATGAATCAAATGCATCAAATGAATCAAATGAATCAAATGAATCAAATGAATCAAATGAATCAAATGAATCAAATGAATCAAATGAATCAAATGAATCAAATGAATCAAATGAATCAAATGAATCAAATGAATCAAATGAATCAAATGAATCAAATGAATCAAATGAATCAAATGAATCAAATGAATCAAATGAATCAAATGAATCAAATTATTCAAATTATTCAAATTATTCAAATTATTCAAATTATTCAAATTATTCAAATTATTCAAATGAATCAAATAAATCAAATGAATCAAATGAATGCAATGAATCAAATGAATCAAATGAATCAAATGAATCAAATGAATCAAATGAATCAAATAAATCAAATGAATCAAATGAATCAAATGAATCAAATGAATCAAATGAATCAAATGAATCAAATGAATCAAATGAATCAAATGAATCAAATGAATCAAATGAATCAAATGAATCAAATGAATCAAATGAATCAAATGAATCAAATGAATCAAATGAATTAAATGATTCAAATGATTCAAATGAATTAAATGAATCAAATGAGTCAAATGAATCAAACGAATCAAATGAATCAAATGAATCAAATGAATCAAATGAATCAAATGGATCAAATGAATCAAATGAATCAAATGAATCAAATGAATCAAATGAATCAAATGAATCAAATGAATCAAATGAATCAAATGAATCAAATGAATCAAATGAATCAAATGAATCAAATGAATCAAATGAATCAAATGAATCAAATGAATCAAAATCAAATGAATCAAATGAATCAAATGAATCAAATGAATCAAATGAATCAATTGAGACAAATGATTCAAATGAATTAAATGAATCAAATGAATCAAATGAATCAAATGAATCAAATGAATCAAATGAATCAAATGAATCAAATGAATCAAATGAATCAAATGAATCAAATGAATCAAATGAATCAATACATACGCACATACACACACACACATACAGACATTGGCCCTGAGACTGGAGGCCAACACCGACAGTCTAAGCGGGTATGCACTGGTAGCTGTTCTATCACGCGCGTGCGACGCCACTATGCCGAGAAAAACACTACCAAGAAACGGCAGATGCCCGGTATACTGGTGGAGTGCCAAGATTGCAGCTCTACGGTCAGCCTGCCTCAGAGCTAGACGTAGGATGCAAAGAGCTCGCACCGAGGATGCAAGAGAGAACCGCCGTGAAGTGTTTCGCGCTGCGAAATTGGCCCTTAACAAGGCCATAAAAAGCAGCAAGAGAGTGTGTCGACAACCTGTGTGAGAGTGCCAACGCGAATCCGTGGGGTGACGCCTACAGGATTGTGATGGTCAAGACCAAAGGGGGCTCCTCACCTCCAGAATGGTCTCCGGACCGGTTGGCAACGATTATCGAAGTACTGTTCCCGTCTCGAGCTACAAGCCCCTGGCCACCCGCACTATGAGACAGCGCGGGCACGGCCGAAATGGTAGCTCCAGTGACGAATGAAGAACTACTCGCAGTGGCTAAAGCCCTAGCAATGAACGAAGCTCCAGGGCCGGATGGAGTTCCAAACAACGCACTCCAGGCAGCGATCATAGCGAACTCGAACATGTTCAGGCTAGCTATGCAGAGATACCTTGACGAGTGCCGTTTCCCCGATAGATGGAAAAGGCAGAAATTGGTGCTGTTGCCGAAGCCCGGGAAGCCGCCAGGCGACCCATCGGCGTACAAACCAATCTGTCTGATCGACACGACTGGCAAACTGCTTGAGAGGATCATCCTCAACAGGCTAACCCCGTACGCGGAAGGTACGGACGGTCTGTCAAGCAACCAGTTTGGCTTTCGGAAGGGTATTCGATACTGTGCATTAGTGACACTTGACGTGAAGAACATTCAACAGCGCAAGCTGGGATGCCATCGCGCTCTTGTTGCACCGGCTTAGCCTACCGGTGGGTCTGTACCGGATCCTGGAAAGTTACTTCCAAAACCGCGTACTGCTATACGAGACCGATGCCGGTCAGAAAAGGGTTCCGATTACCGCCGGAGTCCCGCAAGGCTCGATCCTAGGCCCGGTGCTATGGAACCTCATGTATGACGGGGTTCTGAGACTGAAGTTCCCTCCTGGGGTCAAGATCGTCGGCTTTGCCGACGACGTACCCTTGGAGGTCTACGGGGAGTCAATTCCTGAGGTAGAACTAACCGCAGAACACGCGATTAGCACGGTGGAGGAATGGATGAGCGCGAGAGGCCTGGAGCTTGCTCATCATAAGACGGAGGTAGTTATCGTCAACAACCGCAAGTCGGCACAACATGCAGTTATCCATGTGGAAGAAGTCGCGATCACTTCACAGTGAAGTCTGAAGTCTCTCGGAGTCATTATAGACGACAAGCTGACCTTCGGCAGCCATGTCGACTATACATGCAAGAGAGCGTCGACTGCTGTTGCGGCTCTATCGAGAATGATGTCCAACAGCTCAAAGGTGTGCGACAGTAGACGTAGGTTACTGGCAGGCGTTGCCGTATCTATCCTCAGGTACGGCGGCCCGTCATGGTCAAGAGCACTGAGGGTAACCAGTTACCTACAGAAACTGGAGAGCACCTACCGCGTGACGTGCCTCAGAGTGATATCTGCCTACCGCACGGTATCACACGATGCATCCTGCGTGATAGCGAGCATGATGCCAGTCGGGCTGGTCATTCGGGAAGATGAGGAGTGCTTCGAGCTACGTGGAAATAGGGGAGCCCGCGAGCGCACCAGGGTGACCTCGGTCGCCAGATGGCAGCGTGAGTGGGACAACTCCTCGAAAGGTAGGTGGACCTACCGGCTGATACCTAGCATATCGAGCTGGGTGGGAAGACTCCATGGGGAAGTTCACTTCCACCTGACACAATTCCTGTCAGGCCATGGCTGTTCGGGCACGGGTTCCCTGTCTGCCCGGACTGCCCAGGTGTAGACGAAACTGCCGAACGCATACTGTTCGTATGTCATCGGTTCGACGTCGAAGGAAGAGCAATGCTTGACGTCTGTGGCTGGGACACAACCCCTGATACCCTTATTCAGCGGATGTGTCAATCGGTGGAGAAGTGGAACGCAGTCTCGGCTGCTACCATCCAGATTACCAGTAGGCTACAGGTAATCTGGCGAACCGAGCAACAGACAACGGGTACGGCTAACTAGTGATTGGTTAGCTGGAGCGAAAAAGGCCAAGCGCAAAAAAGGGAGTGAATGGTCTGTTCATGCCGAGGCAGGTTTGGCGCAGCGACTGGCAACCGCGTAAGGGGTAAACCCAGCCACCCCGAAGCAAGACAGAAGAGTGAGTGTATAGGCGTATAAGTGGACTGCCTCATGCCAAGACGGGAGGGTCGTAGCGTAGTATGTTGGAACTTAGCTATCGATGCCTCATGGCGTGGCAGAGGAGTGAAAGGGTGAACATCCAAGTCAGTCTCACACGGCATGTTAAGGGTGAGCACAAAAGTCAGCCTCACATGGTATGGTAGAGGCTAGCACAAGAGTCAGCCTAGCAAGGAATGAAAAAGGTGAGCATACAAGTCAGACTCGCATGGTATGTCAGAAGTGGGGCCTAAGAAAAATGTCCCACATGGGATGCCAGGAGAGTGACAAAGGTACAATAGAGTGGCACGATTGAGAGTGAATCAGGTGATAGGGTGAGCACCCAAGTCAGCCTCACATGGTATGGGTGGGGCGAGCACAAAAGTAAGCCTAGCAAGGAATGAGTAAGGTGAGCACACAAGTCAGCCTCGCAAGGAACGAAAAAGGTGAGCACAAAACTCAGCCTCATGTGGGAGTGTTTGAGAGTGAATCAAAGTGCGATTGAGAGAGCACCCAAGTGTTTGAGAGTGAATCAAAGTGCGATTGAGAGAGCACCCAAGTAAGCCTCATACAGGACGTATGAACGCGTGAGTGAGAGTGAATGAGTACATTTAGTACAGCCATCCCCCCAGAAGTAATACCGAGAGGTAGTTCCTGGGAGGAATCATGGCGGAGCCCAATGGAGTTTAGTCGGTATTAATGGCAGCCTCACCATTCGAGCCCGACACGCCCCCAGTGCACCCCGTGTGGTAGATTGGACCCTACCAATAGCACGTGTACTGGGCTAGGACGTAAAGGTCTTCTCCATCGTAAAAAAATACATTGTCTCAATTTGTCGAGCTGAGTCGATTGGTATATGAGACTCGGCCCTCCGGGCCTCTGAAAAAGTTTTCAAAGTTTGAGCGAATCCTATACATTTCTTTTGTAAGAAATGTAAAAAGGTAAAAATTTCGCTAAAATGTCTCTCAAACAACTTAAATTTGCTGTTCTAGGTCACCGACGGCCAACCAAACTTCCGTTGACTACATTGACTACCATAGACGGTTCCGGTAGTGCCCGGGAAAAGCGGCCATCTTTCAAAATTTACGAACTCACATCAGTTTCCCGGAAATGGTTGGGCCGATTTTCACAAACTTAGTCCCAAATGATAGCTATAATATCCCCATAGATGTCTATAAAATTTCGTACGGATCGCTTATATGGGTCCGGAAATATAGACTAAATCGTCCGATCACGTATGAAATTCCCATATAAGCCGGAACTCAAATTTTTTTTTTCAAAGGGGGACCTCATGAAATTTCAGAAATCGAATTCGTATTTTTGATGCCAAACATCTTTAAAATGCATGAAACGTCGAGATTTTATGTTATCTCGAAAAAAATTTTTTTTATAAAAATCGACTTTTTGGGACTGCCGATTTCTCACCTTTTTGCCTTACTCAATAGAAAGGTATTGCAATTGCTCTGAAAACCGACTTTTTAACGGAGGCCCGGAGGGCCGAGTGACATATACCATTCGATTCAGTTCGTCGAGTTCGGCAAATGTCTGTGTGTGTATGTATGTGTGTATGTATGTATGTGTGTGTATGTGCGTTAGACTGCCCAGAAAAATGATGAATTTTTGAAAACTCAATCGGCCCACCCCTGAGTCGATTCCTAGTCCCACCAGGAGTACTTGTACCATATTTGAAGCAAATCGAACAAGTCTAACTACCGGACCAACGTGCCTGAAGTTTATATTGGATTTTTCAACAATTTACATGGAGAAAACTCACTAGCTCGTATTTTCGCCGCTAGGTGGCACTGTATACAACGTATTATCACTGTAAGTGAAAATAAGAAAGATATTTTAATTATCTACAACTTTGTCGAAGACTGCTAGTAAATCCGGCTATGTTAAAAGAAGTTATTAAACTTTTAACGAAGTGATGTCTGAGTCAGTTTTGCATGGGGCCTAGCAGTGCATGGTTGTGAATCAGTACTCGACTCCCGCGAACTATATATTTTTGTGAAATAATGGTTAGATTTAGCCGAATAGTATGTTTACAAGAATTATAGTAAATAATACGAGTTATGTTTTGGTTAGAAAATTTTAGTTCCACCTGTGACCGCATAGAGGGCGCCACTACTAACTTTTCATAGAAGAGAGATAGATTATCAAGATGTTCAGAAGAAATACTGAAAAATGCCTGTTCTATAACTTTGTAGAAGACACCAAATTTCTATCTCTCTCCGATGAAAAGTTAGTGTTGGCGCCCTCTATGCGGTAACAGGTGGAAGTAAAATTTTCTAATCAAAGCATGACTCGTATTATTTACTATAATTCTTCTGAACATACCATTGAGCTAAACCTAACGATTATTTCACAAAAATGTTTAGTTCGTGTGAATCGAGTACTGATACACAACCATGCACTATTAGGCCCCATGCAAAACTGACTCAGACATCACTTCGTTAAAAGTTTAATAACTTCTTTTAACAAAGTCGGATTTACTTGCAGTCTTCGACGAAGTTGTAGACAATTCAATTATCCTTCTTATTTTCACTTACAGTAATAATACGATGCATACAGTGCCACCTAGCGGCGAAAATGCGTGCTGGTGGGTTTTCTCCATGTAAATTGTTGAAAATTCCCATACAAATTTCAGACCCGTTGGTCCGGTAGTTACACTTGTCCGATTTGCTTCAAATTTGGTGCAAGTACTCCTGGTGGGACTAGGAATCGACGCAGAGGTGGGCCGATAGGGGTCATTTTTTTCCTGTCACCCTAATGTGCGTGTGTATGTGACCAAAAATGTCACTCATTTTTCTCAGAGATGGCTGAACCGATTTTGACAAACTTAGTCTCAAATGAAAGGTGCAACGTTCCCATAGGCTGCTGTTGAATTTCTAATGGATCCGACTTCCGGTTCCGGAATTACAGGGTGATAAGTACGAACACGCAGAAAATGTCGATTTTAATAAATTCTGCAATGAATGTATAAAGGTGAAAATTTTTCCAAAATATGACCACAACTGCTTCGATTTGTAGTATTAGGTCACTAACATCCATTCAAAGTCTATTTGGCCACATTGGCCACCATCATCGGTTCCGGAAGCCCCGGCGGAAGTATCTAAATTCAGAATAACAGTCACATCGGTTTCTCGGAGATGGCTAGACCGATTCGACTAAACTTGGCCTCAAATGAAATGTATTGCGTCCCCGTAAATGGCTATTTAATTTCATCCCGATCCGACTTCCGGTTCCGGAGTAAAAGGTTGTGGCGTGCGATCACATAGCAAATTGTGATTCAAACCGATACTCCGATGAAAGCAAAAACCGATTTAATCCACCTAGCAGTGAGATGAGACATTTCTTGCACATTTCACTATTGGATTAGTTTGCAGAACTCACGAGAAGTAGGCACCCAACTAGAGGTGGGATGAAAACAGTTTCTAGTCTTGCACAGGGATGTTATGCACCTCTGAGCAAATAAAGAGAAGAACCACAAACACTCTTTGCACTTTTCATGCGAACCATCGCTCTTCTCTTTCACAATAAACCTCTTCACTCCAATGCGTGTTGCTCCCACACGTGTATTCTACTCCATGGCTGCACGCCACAAAGAGTAGAAATAAAGAGGCTCTTTAGTGTGTATCTTGGTCCCACACGCACATAGGTAGAGAAGGCAACCAAAAAACATTTTTAAAACGTTCTTCCGATCAAACTTTATCTGAATTGTAGTTTGATTCGCCTTCCTACCTGCTTTCCAGTGAAGGGAGGCACAAAAAAGTGGCTCTTCTTTGAACGAAATTGTGCAGTTCTTGGTGCACAGATCTCACTCTTTTTCGTTTTCAAGTTTCTCTTTGTGCGGTCGTTCTGCACATCGCAGTGTTTTTGTGCTGCTCTATTTTCAATCGGTGTAATTCTCTCTTTGTGGCTCATTGTGTGAGCAAATAACAAGCCTGGTCTTGCACGAATAAAATATCGAATAACCTGAATTATAGATATCAACAAAACGACCGAAATAAAAAAGTAAAGCAAAAAATGAAATAATAGGATTTTAAATTCATAAAATGAGTAGAAAAATTAATGTAAATCAAAATTATCAAATACACGAATCAAATTAGATTAGGTTATTAAATAAAAATTAAGATTATATTTAGAAATAGTTATAAAATTAAGATTGACTCATACTAACAAATTGAATGAAATAAAACGAATGACTGAACATGAAATGCAAAAATTAAAGATATGAATAAAATGAATCAAATGAATCAAATGAATCAAATGAATCAAATGAATCAAATGAATCAAATGAATCAAATGAATCAAATGAATCAAATGAATTAAATGAATCAAATGAATCAAATGAATCAAATGAATCAAATGATTCAAATGATTCAAATGATTCAAATGATTCAAATGATTCAAATGAATCAAATGAATCAAATGAATCAAACGAATCAAATGAATCAAATGAATCAAATGAATCAAATGAATCAAATGAATCAAATGAATCAAATGAATCAAATGAATCAAATGAATCAAATGAATCAAATGAATCAAATGAATCAAATGAATCAAATGAATCAAATGAATCAAATGAATCAAATTATTCAAATGAATCAAATAAATCAAGTGTATCAAATGAATCAAATGAATCAAATGAATCAAATGAATCAAATGAATCAAATGAATCAAATGAATCAAATGAATCAAATGAATTAAATGAATCAAATGAATCAAATGAATCAAATGAATCAAATGAATCAAATGAATCAAATGAATCAAATGAATCAAATGAATCAAATAAATCAAATGAATCAAATGAATCAAATGAATCAAATGAATCAAATGAATCAAATGAATCAAATGAATCAAATAAATCAAATAAATCAAATGAATCAAATAAATCAAATGAATCAAATGAATCAAATGAATCAAATGAATCAAATGAATCAAATGAATCAAATGAATCAAATGAATCAAATGAATCAAATGAATCAAATGAATCATTTGATTCAAATGAATCAAATGAATCAAATGAATCAAATGAATCGAATGAATCAAATGAATCAAATGAATCAAATGAATCAAATGAATCAAATGAATCAAATGAATCAAATGAATCAAATGAATCAAATGAATCAAATGAATCAAATGAATCAAATGAATCAAATGAATCAAATGAATCAAATGAATCAAATGAATCAAATGAATCAAATGGATCAACTGAATCAAATGAATCAAATGAATCAAATGAATCAAATGAATCAAATGAATCAAATGAATCAAATGAATCAAATGAATCAATTGAATCAAATGAATCAAAAGAATCAAATGAATCAAATGAATCAAATGAATCAAATGAATCAAATGAATCAAATGAATCAAATGAATCAAATGAATCAAATGAATCAAATGAATCAAATGAATCAAATGAATCAAATGAATCAAATGAATCAAATGAATCAAATGAATCAAATGAATCAAATGAATCAAATGAATCAAATGAATCAAATGAATCAAATGAATCAAATGAATCAAATGAATCAAATGAATCAAATGAAACAAATGAATCGAATGAATCAAATGAATCAAATGAATTAAATGAATCATATGAATCAAATGAATCAAATGAATCAAATGAATCAAATGAATCAAATGAATCAAATGAATCAAATGAATCAAATGAATCAAATGAATCAAATGAATCAAATGAATCAAATGAATCAAATGAATCAAATGAATCAAATGAATCAAATGAATCAAATGAATCAAATGAATCAAATGAATAAAAGAAATTAAATGAATTAAATGAATCAAATGAATCAAATGAATTAAGTGAATCAAATGAATCAAATGAATCAAATGAATCAAATGAATCAAATGAATCAAATGAATCAAATGAATCAAATGAATCAAATGAATCAAATGAATCAAATGAATCAAATGAATCAAATGAATCAAATGAATCAAATGAATCAAATGAATCAAATGAATCAAATGAATCAAATGAATCAAATGAATCAAATGAATCAAATAAATCAAATAAATCAAATAAATCAAATGAATCAAATGAATCAAATGAATCAAATGAATTAAATGAATCAAATGAATCAAATGAATCAAATGAATCAAATGAATCAAATGAATCAAATGATTCAAATGATTCAAATGATTCAAATGATTCAAATGATTCAAATGAATCAAATGAATCAAATGAATTAAATGAATCAAATGAATCAAATGAATCAAATGAATCAAATGAATCAAATGAATCAAATGAATCAAATGAATCAAATGAATCAAATGAATCAAATGAATCAAATGAATCAAATGAATCCAATGAATCAAATGATTCAAATGATTCAAATGATTCAAATGATTCAAATGATTCAAATGATTCAAATGAATCAAATAAATCAAACGAATCAAATGAATCAAATGAATCAAATGAATCAAATGAATCAAATGAACCAAATGAATCAAATGAATCAAATTATTCAAATTATTCAAATGAATCAAATAAATCAAATGTATCAAATGAATCAAATGAATCAAATGAATCAAATGAATCAAATGAATCAAATGAATCAAATGAATCAAATGAATCAAATGAATCAAATGAATCAAATGAATCAAATAAATCAAATGAATCAAATGAATCAAATGAATCAAATGAATCAAATGAATCAAATGAATCAAATGAATCAAATGAATCAAATGAATCAAATGAATCAAATGAATCAAATGAATCAAATGAATCAAATGAATCAAATGAATCAAATGAATCAAATGAATCAAATGAATCAAATGAATCAAATGAATCAAATGAATAAAAGGAATCAAATGAATTAAATGAATCAAATGAATCAAATGAATCAAATGAATCAAATGAATCAAATGAATCAAATGAATCAAATGAATCAAATGAATCAAATGAATCAAATGAATCAAATGAATCAAATGAATCAAATGAATCAAATGAATCAAATGAATCAATTGAATCAAATGAATCAAATGAATCAAATGAATCAAATGAATCAAATGAATCAAATGAATCAAATGAATCAAATGAATCAAATGAATCAAATAAATCAAATAAATCAAATGAATCAAATGAATCAAATGAATCAAATGAATCAAATGAATCAAATGAATCAAATGAATCAAATGAATCAAATGAATCAAATGAATCAAATGAATCAAATGAATCAAATGAATCAAATGAATCAAATGAATCAAATGAATCAAATGAATCAAATGAATCAAATGAATCAAATGAATCAAATGAATCAAATGAATAAAAGGAATCAAATGAATCAAATGAATCAAATGAATCAAATGAATCAAATGAATCAAATGAATCAAATAAATCAAATGAATCAAATGAATCAAATGAATCAAATGAATCAAATGAATCAAATGAATCAAATGAATCAAATGAATCAAATGAATCAAATGAATCAAATGAATCAAATGAATCAAATGAATCAAATGAATCAAATGAATCAAATGAATCAAATTAATCAAATTAATCAAATTAATCAAATGAATCAAATGAATCATATGAATCTAATGAATCTAACGAATCTAATGAATCAAATGAATCAAATGAATCAAATGAATTAACTGAATCAAATGAATCAAATTAATCAAATGAGTCAAATGAATCAAATGTATCAAATGAATCAAATGAATCAAATGAATCAAATGAATCAAATGAATCAAATGAATCAAATGAATCAAATGAATCAAATAAATTAAATGAATCAAATGAATCAAATGAATCAAACGAATCAAATGAATCAAATGAATTAAATGAATCAAATGAATCAAATGAATCAAATGAATCAAATGAATCAAATAAATAAAATGAATCAAATGAATCAAATGAATCAAATGAATCAAATGAATCAAATGAATCAAATGAATCACAAGAATCAAATAAATTATTTGAATGAAATGATTAAAACTGAAAAAGTAGTCAGATTATTAAAATGAAGAAACTGAACAAAATGAATAAACTGGAAAAAATGAATAAAATTCATACAATTAAAAAACAATGAATAAAATATGTTGAATGAATGATATGAGTAAAATGCACAAAAAGAATAAACTAATCGGAGTGAATCCAAAGAATGAAACAAATAAAATAAGTAAAATGAACGCAGATGAACAAAACATATAAAAATATGCTGAATTAAATAATTAATTAAAATTAAATGGTCATATATTTGAAGCTAAAAACATTTTTGAATAAAGAAAATGAATAAACCGAATTATACGAATTTGAGAACCATTGCATCAAAAAGTTTTGAAATGTTTTTGAAAATACCATCTTCTGAGAAAAGGCCAATAAATATGCAATGGACTTTCTAGGGCTTCCATCTTTTTTTTTGGTTTTATTCTTTTTGTTTTCATGCTTCTTTACTTGACGGCGTCGTTTTAAGATTATCTGGTGTTTCTACTTTATTGTTGGACCTTAATTAGTTATCAGGAACCTGGAACGTTCAATTTGCTTTGGATTTCGAAGTTTTTGGTTTTTGGTCGCATATTTCCGAAAAAAAGATTTATGTACTGAATAGAATTTACTGGTCCAGTATTTTAACGCGCAATTGAATATAGTAAAGTGAGACAAGGTCACATGTACTTTCAAGCCCCTTGAAGAGAGAACGACAGGGAGAATGCGATTCGTGAACGAGACAGGTAGATATTTCAGGCTAGGCCATGTCGATAGCATAAAAGCCGTGCAATCAGTTGATTGCAATGCAGTCTCTTTCCATTCATCCTTATAGCTTTCATATTGTTTCGTTCGGAATTCTCGTGCAGGAAATATGGATAAATAAGTCCTATACAGACCAATGCTGTGAAAAAGAAATGGTTCAAACTACTCAGTATATCCAGATTGTAACCCGTCAGGGTAACAATTTAGCACTGGGTGGAAATATACCTAATTTTGCGTATACACTCCGTAGAGTGTATTGTTTACGTTAAAGTTATGCTCACCGCTGTTCGATACCGTTCACATTTAGTTTGTAAATTTTTATATAGTTTCGCGCTTGTGGACGGTTTTGTGTAATCAGATAGGTGTAGTAATTTTTGTTTTATGTTTGTATACAAGAAACATAGGGCTTAGATAGGCCACCGCTCTCCTCTTGCTGCAATAAGTGTGCTGGATATGCTACACATAGCGATGACAGATATGCGGCGGTACGGTTCTTTTGGTGTTGGTGTTTGTTTTTTCGTGTCGTGAGGAAGGCGGCCATCGTAATATAGTTAGAAAGTGACGGACCACAGCCAGGAACAGACGTCCCAAATTTGTTCTTTTTTCGGGACAGTTTCCCGCCACCGTTATAAAGTTCAGTGCGCGCGTGTGACGAGAAGAGAAATCCGTCAGTGTGTCGGAGATTGTGGTCCGGGCATTCGGAAAAGGTCTGTTGTCGGGTCGCCGATTTGGGAAGCTAATCGTTAAGGAGCCACTCGTTTCCCCGGCTAACCATAAAGGACCCAGAAGACGCCTTTCCGCTCTCGCTGTGAAGGATACGCCGAACGAACCTAGTTCTCCTTCACAGCTAAACGTCAAAGAGAGCGAAGCAGGGTGGCCAAAGGTGCTCCCTGGGAAGTACACTGCGGTGACTTCTAAGATCTCTCGCGGGGAGCGAGTAGATCCGGCGATAATTCGCCATCGTCGCTACGGAGGTTCCAACAAAGGAGCTAAGCTCACCTCCCTAGCTAAAAGACAAGGACCGCTGCCGGAGCATCCAACGAAGATACGACCGAAGGAGAACGCGGCCGTTGTTGACACGGCCGGTCGGAAGAAGCCACCCGCCTTTCCGCCCGCAGCAGTGAATCACCAGTAGCCGTAGTGAAGTGGAGGGAGAGTGGACACAGCAAATAAAAGTTGGTAGATTTATTTTATTTGTTTGTTTACTTTTTGTTGTGAAACGAAAATCCGAAATTCTGTAGAAGCACCTAGGCCGCCCTGAAAAGGAGGGTACGCCGGGCAAACAAGAACCCGAGTAGTGATCAAAACTCTACTTACAAGATATGGACGACGATAAGTTAGAAGACACATTGTAGTTGCATCCCCCATCGAGAGTGGGTACTTTGGATCTAATTTGTGGATATTTTTGGTCTTTGATCCGTTATTTTTCATGAAAGTTCGTACCAATACAACGAATGTGCAACTGATACAACTCATGGTTCATTCGTCTGCGCCACGTTCCGTCTTCCATAAGCACGCCACCATAGATGGTACGCAACACCTTTCGTTCGAAAACTCCAAGGGTGCGTTGGTCCTCCACGAGCATAGTCCAGGTCTCGTGGCCGTAGAGGACCACCGATCTAATCAGCGTCTTGAAGATAATCAACTTCGTGCGGCGGCGAATTTTGTTAGACCGGAGCGTCCTCTGGAGTCCAAAGTAGGCACGATTTCCCGCTATGATCCGTCTCTGAATTTCTCTGCTGTTATCATTGTCGTCGGTTACCAGTGAGCCCAAATACATGAATTCGTCGACCATCTCGATTTCGTCACCGTCAATCCGAACTCGGGTGCGAGGTTCACATTGTCGTCTCTAGAACCTCTTCCTCTCATGTATTTTGTCTTCGAAATCCTGTCTTCAGCTTTCAGTCTTTGAGCATATATTTCATTCAAAATTCAATAGAGATACGAATAGTTTAAATATCGCACGTGGAATGTCTATTTTGAAAATTTCCATCGTCAAACTTTCATATTACCCAGTTAAGCCAAATATTTTTTCTGATATAGCCATGAATTTCCTTAATTATAGTGTAGATTAGACCTGGGCGCCGCCGCCGCCGGTAATTTTTAACGTACGCCGACGCTGAACGGTAGAACGGCGGCGCGCCGCCGATGCATTTTTCCCGCGCCGACAATTCGCAAACTCTAAAATTGTTGACTCATAATTTTATCCACAAATCTAGGAACATTGGCTATGGACCGAATATACGACGTTAACTGATTCATGATTTATCACATCTTGATCATTATTTGGTATTAGTGGTCGTCAATTGGATTACAAAAGTAAAATAATCTTGATATTTTCTCGAAAACCATTATACGACACTCGTTATATAATTCAAAGATCCATTCTTGCTTCGTCAACTGGTTATGATTGTGAGCATATAAGTTTCAATTCACCATTGATGTGCGTGAAATGGTCCACAAATTAAAAAAAACTTCCACTTTCAAGATACATGTGCCTGAAATTTACGATTATGTACCTGATCCTAATCTTAGCACGTAATCAATTTCACTGGAACGCAGTGTATTATTCATTGATTTTTTAACCGATTTTTAATTCCTAATATGCTACACACGATTCACCAGTCGAGCTCGTGAAACTGTTCATGATGTAATTCATGAAGTAATTAATTTTCCACATAATCTTATTATACTTACGTAAACAATTACAAGGAACTCAGACTATTATTCATGGATTATTCGCTCTGCTTTTTGGTTTTGAAATTTCTATGTGAGCTATTGTGTACAATTGCTAGCAACCAGTCTCATAGGCACGAGCATTAGATACAAAGACATTACTAGGACCTGTAACCCTGTTATTCCTTTGTTAAAATTCAGAGAAATGTTCGGAACTAAATGAAACTGCGCTGAGCAAAATACATTACCTTGCCACAATTCATGTCCGTGAAATAATTTAGAAAACTATAAGATACGTGACTCTGTGTAGAAAATCCAACGGTAAGCTCAAGACCAAAATATCACAACACGACGAGAATTTACGAAAACCGTTGCAGTTAATACAAATCAATGTTTCATCGAGTTATGAATTAGAATCATGAAAATATTAAACATATTCAGACACAACCACGTACTAAACATTTGAGTATAATGTCATCTTTTTTGCGTGAACTAGTTTTGTGAAAACACAAAAATTATTTTCAATGCGAGGTTTATTTAAAATTGATTGAATCGCGACCTATTAAAAAAAAATTCTCGAAGAATAGTTGAGCAAAGTGATCTTGACTTTTTGCGACGCTGGTGCACAGATGTGGCGATGCAGAGGGTAAGATTTCTAGTCTCATAAATTATTCATCGTGTGATCTAGCCCCACTCAAGAAAGATTCACAGACAAATAAGACGTAACACGAGATGAATTTTCATCACTCGTAGGAAAAAACGGTCGATTTCAATTACAAATCGGTGGCGTTAGTGAAGAGATTTTGACACAGAGCTAAATGCGTTACTTAGTTTCCGCACCCACCCGAAAACGTTACGGTCTTTTTAATCTCATGCAAACCAAAACAAACAATATGGGCCGGAAATGTGAAATTCATTCTTGTCGAAGTGCCCAAGGTGGGAGTTGTTCACAACCATTTCTTAAGTTACAACACGATGCCGATCGGTGAGTAAGCACATAACAGGATGTTAGTAATTTAATTGATTCGGTGTATCGAATGTATGCAATGGATTAGAATTTGTTGGTCCCCGGAACTGCTGGAGAAATTGGCGGGATGCAGGTGCTACGAAAATTAGAGATACGCTCAGACCATTTTCAATCAGACTTGTTTAGTGATCAGTTTCAACCTAACAGGAACTAACACGTCAAGTCGTGGAATGATTATGATTTATAGTAACTGTATATTTAGGTTTCGTCAGGATGTAAGCTGTAACAATCTGTATGATTCCAGCACATCGAGCATATTTTGCACTCAAGATAGAAGCAGATCGTACGTTGTAAGAAAATGTAGTGTCAGGGAATCGTATTTTTTAAATTTTCAAATTATAGAGGTTTTAAGCTTAAGGTCATTCGCCTCTTCGGGTTAGAAAAATCTCTTATGAAAAATTTCTAACCCTATGTGCGGGGTCGGGACTCGAACCCATGTGCGCTGCGTATAAGGCAATCGATTTACCAACTACGCTACGCCCACGCCCCAGGGAATTGTATTTCTTATCATCGTGGCGATTTTGTACTTACAAGAAGTAAAAGTAAACACCAGCCTGGAAAATGAAGTAATGTGTCTACCTTGAAAGGAGTCCTTGCACGATCATTAACAGTGACATTTCTGCGCAGTAATGCCAATAATAACGCCTCGTGTTAGGGTACCTGATATCTACGGGATTCTAAAAGAGCGACGGTAAACAACCCAGGGACAACTTGACAGATAGTGCTTGTTTCATATATGCACCACCGATTTGATGGTGGCGCTAGTATGCCTTCTCTGTATGAGTACCACGAACAACGAAACGAAAAAGTTTCAAGAGAAAAGCGTGTTTTGTTACGTGTGTTATGAAGGCCGTCAATACGGTTAGAACAACATTTAGAAAAAGCTTATTCCAAAATATGAATAAAAAAAACTAATATTAGAGAATAAATTCTCGACAAACATATGATTACGGCCTAAAAGCCAACTGTCAAAATCCACTTTGAATGGAAATTCCAGACAAACCGTTACTAGTCGAACACAGTTCACAACAGTTTATGAAAGAGAAAACTTTTCTCTTTCGTTTACTACCAACATCTGTGATTGGCGTGTAACGGTTTGTCCGGAATTTCCATTCAAAGTGGATTGTGACAGTTGGCTTTTAGGCCGTAATCATATGTTTGTCGAGAATTTATCCCTAACTGAAAACCGTCAGCAAAATTACATAAATCTTATTATATATTTAGTTGGAAGGCGTTGTTTTTAACAACCGGCTCTCTTCCCTTCTAAACATGTTTTGGTTTTCTTGTTGTGTGAAGTTTGAAATCGTTAAATCATTGGTGCTTTTATCTCGAGAAATGCAAATGAAAAACATTTTGGCCAATGAAAGTACATCACCACCAAGCTTAACAGTTCGTTTTGAATAGAATTTGCGTTTTTATCAGAATTCTACCAGCAAAAAGAAATGGTAGAAATGCTTAAATTGATTATTTTCCACAGATATGGAAAATAATAAATGGGATGCGCCTTTTTCAAATTTTGCTCCATTCGAGCCGCCATGACATCACCACATCACCCCAAAATTTGCTTATGAATGGTGACTAAATAGAAACAAAAAACAATGGAACGACAACAACAATTAATTTCCTCAAACAAAACAAAAACTGTTTTACCGTTGCTTAATTTCCCAAATATAAAACAATAAATAATTATTATGGGTCGTTGAAATGCAGTCGTTATTCTGCATTCTTCAAATTTGTCCATTGCAACCATTATTTCATGAGAAGTCGTAGTATGCGACATCGACAATTTTTCTATTTCGTTCTTCAAATTTTACAACTGTAAAAATAGTTCACCCTTTCATTTATTATCTTGCATTTGGCAAGCAGGGTGGGCACTATTAGAGCTTCAGTTGAAAAAAAAATTGATATGGTTGCGAGAATTACATTTTATGCAGTGTTCAACAGATGTCGCTAGTACATCGTGGGCGATGATTTTTTTTTAGATTTTCTTTAAGCTGTAACGTTTGTTTGTATGTGCTGTGAAGTCTGTTACAATAGAAACCGAAAATTTGGGAAAGGAATTGTGCTGTCAAGAATTTTTTTTAGTTACGTAGGCGTCAATATTCGTCACGCCGCCACGCGCCGGCGCGCCGCCGCCGATAGGGTCCAACGGCGTGATGCCGCCAACGCCGCCGCCGCCGGCCGAAAATGCCGCTTACGCCGCCGCCGATTAAAAATACATCGGCGCACACCTCTAGTGTAGATACAGGCTTTGAATACAATTGAATTAAAGTTAAGTTGATGTAGCAGCAGACAAAAAATGGTTTTATTTTCTCAAACCTTCGCAATTACAATTAATAAATATTTCAGATTGGCAGAAGATCTTATCACACAACTTAGAAATGGATATTTTATAGGTATATTGTTATGATATATTAATTTCTTACATTCATATCATGAATAATGTAAGTAGTAATTTTTGCACCATAACCAGTATAACCTTAATCTTGCAAAAGAGCTAAATTTTCGCTAGATTTTTGGGCTTCAAACATACAGTTGCTTTCGGTGACGCCACGAGTATAATTATATGAGAAATCTTTTATCTCACTACTAGGTGAATTACTTTTTGATCTGTGTATTTATATACCATCCAACATTTACCTCAAGATTGAACGCAATGCCTAATCCAAGGGATAAATACTAGAACTCACTGTTTCTTTATCAACAGTTTATTTTGTCTTTGAAGTGATCTTATATATTGATTTTTGAGAAATTTATTATAAAGGTAATTCACAAAATGTTCTCAACATCGAGTTCCTTGAATCACGTAGATGTGTTTTCATACCCCGATATTCAAAATCGGTTTAGTTTTGCCCCTAAAACACCAGTAAAGCAATACTCTGTGTGAAACAATCTCATTTTAGTTAGTGGAAATTGGTAAGCGAGGACTAAAAATGCAAAATGTCCAATATCTCCGCCGCTCGTGCACGGATTTTGACAATCTATAGCTTGTTAGAAAGGTATTTTTACAAGCTTTCTATTTATGTGCATTTGCGGGACAATAATGTATCGTTCGAAAGTTATTTGCAAAAAACCTGCTGTGTTTTGACAAAATCGCCCATATCTTAGAAAGTAAACAACATATCAAAAATCAAAAATATTAGTGTCAAATGACAAGGTTGTGCCTTTCATTTGAAACTAATTTCATTAAGATCGGTTCAGTCATTGCTGAGATAATTACATGACATTTTGTACATACATACATACACACATACACACACATGCAGACATTGTCTCAATTTGTCGAGCTGAGTCTATTGGTATATGAGACTCGGCCCTCCGGGCCTCGGAAAAAGTTTTCATAGTTTGAGCGAATCCTATACATTTCTTTTGTAAGAAATGTAAAACATCGCGAAGCATCAAGTTCTAAATATTCTCAAATGATATAATATCCGAAGAGAGTGATAAGAGTTATAAGAAATGTCTCATCACACTGTTAGGTGGATTAAAAGCGTTTTAGTTGGTGAAAATTGATAAGCAAGGAATAAAAACACAAAATGTTTAATATCTCAGCCGCTTGTGAACGGATTTTGACAATCTATAGCTTGTTGGAAATGAAAGGGAAAACTGAAACTTTAATTTTACTTTCAAATGAAAGGGAAAAGCCGAGTGACATATACCATTCGATTCAGTTCGTCGAGTTCGGCAAATGTCTGTGTGTGTGCATGTGTGTGTGTCATTTAAACTCACACAATTATCTCAGAGATGGCTGAACCGATTTTCGCAAACTTAGTTTCATCTGAAAGGTATAACGCTCCCATAGGTTGCTATTAAATTTTTAGTTGATCCGACTTCCGTTTCCGGAGTTACGGGTTGAAGAGTGCGGTCACACAGCAAATTCCCATATAAACTGGTACCACCATGATGTTAAAATGATGTAAAACATATTAAAATTGATGTAACATTACTCTAGTTTGCGGGTCTGGATCACTAATGATCAGTTAAAGCAGCTTTGACCACATTGGCCACCTATAACAGTTCATGACGCCCCCGGGGAACCCGCCAAATTCCTAAGCTAATATCACACCCATTCCCCAACGAATTCTCTACCGATTTTTACAAACTTGATTTCAAATGAAAGATACAATAATACCATTGACTGCTGCTGAATTTCATTCGGTTCTGACTTTTGCTTTCGGAGTTACAGGGGTGTTAGTAAGGATACACTGGAATTTCCCATATAAATCGGTATAATCGTAATACCTCAGAGGCTAAAAACTATTGAAATGGTCACCAAATTACTTCTAATCGCAGATCTAGATAACTGATTACCAATCAAACATTCTTTGAATATATTGTCCACTATCGACGATTCCGGAAGTCCGGAATTTCGGGCATATTCTACAATTAAAGTCACATCGGTTCTTCGGTGATGACTGAACCGATTTTCTCAAACCAAGTCTCAAATGGAAGGCAAAATATGCAGTTGAGTATTGTGTCGCCCTCCCTCCGTCTTGTCCGGGCACCTCTTCCTTCATCACTCCCCTCCCCTTGGGCCACCCTCACGCCCGCATTTCCTTCATCCACCCTGTATACCGAAATAAGATGAAGGATTTCTGACGCATCCTCCACTCCCACTCTACCCATTCCCTCCACTTTCAAACCCATTCCACCAACATTTCAAAATATTATCACATGAAGATAACATTGAACTCATGCTGATGAAGCTAATTAAATATTATACTTTTGCCTTTCTCATATAGAAAGTTTATGCAATTGCTCCAAAAATCGACTTTCTAACCGAGGCCCGGAGGGCCGAGTCTCATATAACATTCGACTCAGTTCGCCGAGATCGCAAAATATCTGTGTGTATGTATGTGTGTATGTATGTGTGTATGTATGCATGTATGTATGTATGTGTGTATGTGCAGATTTGTTAACAAAATGTCCACATCGGTTTCTCGGAAATGGCTGAACGGATTTTTACAAACTAAGATTCAGATGAAAGGTATAATATTCCCATAGGTTGCTATTGCATTCCATTTTCAACCGACATCTTGTTCCGGATTACGAGTTCAAGAGTATGGTTACAAAACAAAATTTGTTGATTTGTCCACATCGGTTTCTCGGAATTTTCTGAACCGATTTTGCAAACTTGATTTTAAATGAAAGGTCCATCAGCTGCTGTTGAATTTTGTGTGGATCCGAGTTCTGGTTCCTGAATTACAGGTGATACGTACGATCACGCAGCAAATCCCGATTCTAACGAATTCTGCGATGAATGTTTTACAGGTGAATTTTTTTTCAAAATGTGAACACAACTGTTGAATTTGTAGATCTAGGTCACCAACAGTCATTCAAAGTCTCTTTGGCCACACTGGCCACCATCGACGGATCCGGAAGCATCCAAATTCAGAATAACGGTTATATTGGTTTCTCGAAAATGGCTAGAACGATTTGATCAACTTAGTCTCAAATGAAAGGTGTTGCGTCCCCGGAAACTGATATTAAATTCCATCTTCATCCGACTTCCGGCTCAGGAGTTACGGGTTGTGGAGTGCGATCACATAAAAAACTCCGATTCAAACCGATACCGCGATGAATGCAAAAAGGTGCTCTTATATATACTTACCAAGCGTAATAAGAATGAAAGACATTTCCATAATGTTATATTGTACGAACCAGCTATTAAATCATAGTTTGGAGAAATGAGAAAGGCACAATTGCACCTCTAGGAGGATTAAAACAGGTTTTATTCTTTTTTAATCATCGTTCTTTTAATGTTGACAAAGACAAACAAGATTCTCAACCCAACATTGCAATAAAATCCGTCGTTTATTACAATTACTCGAACAGTCTATTTTAGTTCATTCAAAAATCAAACTTTGAATTTAAGCCAATTGCATTTTACCAGGCAGGATAGGATCTGGAAGAAGGGTCATTCTAGTTTACATTAGCTATCTCCTAGAGCGAGAAAAGAAATGAAAAAGGCATGATAAAATCCGTTAATACATTAATCAACATCTTGAAAAGGTATAAGATTATCGAATAAATTTGGTAACACCTTCCCACACCTCCTTGTCCATAAAGTGTCATTTTCGCCCAAGACCCGGAGAAATCGGAAAATATATTTTTTCTGCTGAGAATGGGACTTTGTGTACATTGAAATTTATCTGAATTTACTGTTCATTTAAACCCAACATTTTTTGTAAGGCCTTGTTAATCAACTTCCATAGGCACCGCGCACACCTAAAAACTGATAAAATTTTAATAACTTTCTCGGGTGATTTTATATCGATTTAAAGCATTCTACGAAGTTGTAGACAATGTAGACAATTGTTCATCAGAATCTCACTTTTAGTATTTTTTGAATGTCTATAGTACCAATTAGTAGCAAAAATGCGAATTATTTTATTAAAAAACTTAAGTTTTCAATCAAAACACTTTAAAATAAAAAGTTGTTCTGGACCCCCCGACAGAATATTTTAATTTTACTTTCAAATGAAAGGGAAAACTCCATTTTTTCATATCCCGAAGTTTTACAGATGCCGATTTTTTTTGAATAAAGTTGTTCGACAAAGACACCGTGAAAGGCTATGCAATCACTGTAAAAATCGACTTTTTAACCGAGGCCCGGAGGGCCGAGTGTCATACCCCATTCGATTCAGTTCGTCGAGATCGGCAAATGTCTGTGTGTGTATGTGTGTGTCATTTAAACTCACAATTTTCTCAGAGATGGCTGAACCGATTTTCGCAAACTTAGTTTCATCTGAAAGGTGTAATGCTCCCATAAACTGCTATTGAATTTTTAGTTGATCCGATTTCCGGTTCCGGAGTTACGGGTTGAAGAGTGCGGTCACACAGCAAATTCCCATATAAACTGGTACCACCATGATGTTAAAATGATGTAAAACATATTAAAATTGATGTAACATTACTCTAGTTTGCGGGTCTGGACCACTAATGATCAATTAAAGCAGCTTTGACCACATTGGCCACCTATGACGGTTCATGACGCCCCCGGGAACCCGCCAAATTCCTAAGCTAATATCACAACCACTCCCTAACGAATTCTCTACCGATTTTTACAAACTTGATTTCAAATGAAAGATACAGTAATACCGTTTACTGCTGCTGAATTTCATTCGGTTCTTACTCTTGCTTTCGGAGTTACAGGGGTGTTAGTAGGGATACACTGGAATTTCCTATATAAATCGGTACAATCGTAATACCTCAGAGGCTAAAAGAGAAAACTGGGTGCACTGATACATACCAGTCGTGGATTATAGTGCTCTCTAAAATCGTTTAATTTTAAGTGATTGATTGCCCAATATCATGTGCCAAATGTTAAAATAACATAATTAAAATCATTGTGTAACAAGTTTCTGCTCGTGCATAGTGAAAAAGTTTAGTTTTAATTTAAGATAAGTTTTATTGAAAAGCTTGATTCGGAGCAAAACTTGTGAAAGAGTGTATGTGTTCCGGTCCTGAATCTTCGTGTTAGTGATAGTAGTGAGAGAACTACCGCAGAAAGTGTGCGAACGCCAGGATAGCATGGAGCAGGAAGATAAACACCAAACGAATAAGTTTACTTTATTTTTTTATTTTGAATTATGTCGGTGATAGGAAAGAGTATTTCCAATTTGTACTCGATATTTCTTTCGTGTATTGGCCAGTTGTGGTGTCTATTCGAGGTGCCGGGTTCTTGTGAGTTTTCTTGTCGTTTCTGGGCTAGGGACCGCGGACTGTGGTCCCATCCACACATCGAATCTTTTCCTTTTTGGCATTTGAACATGTTCTACATACATACTAATCTTTATTGGAAAGCTAGTGTGGTGGTGGGGTTCGGTTGTTAGGAAATATAGGGGTTCTTGTATTTTTGGCGATTGTGTGCAGATATTGTTTGTTGTGAGGTGATGGAAACCGGTAAAACCCTGACCACATTGGCTCAAACTTTAATGTAATAGACGAATCTTTTTCTTACACTGCCTTGGGGCAGTACTAGCGTGCACACTTTTAAAGTGTGTTGGCGATTTTTTTAGCCGGTAGGGAAGCTTTCTCAGGGCTGTCTACTGGAATTAAATGTGTTTTGGTTCTGGAGAATTTGGTCCTACCCGTACGTGAGAGAAGCGCTTGCGGTGTGATAGGGGAAGAGGTATGCGTGAGATCTTTGCAAGGTTGTTGCGTGGGAGAATCGCTCGATTCATTTGATGGCCATTATTCGGATTATGCAGGGGCGTTGTTGCAGCAACTGTTGACCTATTGCTATAGCTGAGTGCAGTTTTTAACGTTGTGGTCGTGATTTGGTTACGGTAAACAGTTGTATTGCGTACGCCAGTATAGCGTATTAGTGTGCCGATCGATCGCAGAAACTTTTTCATGGGTAGCGTTCGGCTTCATTGGTGGTGTTTCGGGCAACTTTTTATGTTGTTTGGAGTTCTTGTTTAGTTGTTTGATAGAGATTTCATAATGATTGAACGGGGTGGGGCTCATCATATTCTTTCTGCGCAGACTGCCGTGTATTTCATTCTTGCACTCGATCGGCTGGGGTTCTTGTGATTTTTGTAAGTAGTGTCTTCCATTTTTTATTGAAGTGGCTCAAAAGGTAAGAATTGGGGAACGAAGCAGAGATGGTCATCATGCTCATGCTCATTGTGCATTGTGCACTTTATAAGCTATAATTACAAATGTCGATATGCACAGGTAGAGCAGGTGAATAAAACGACTTACAGGTGCGAATTCAAATCAGCGTAGAGGAACGGTTGCAGGTAAGTATGGTATCTTTCACTTTACAGGTACGCGCCGGGTTCGGTGAATCGACGAGCGGCACAGTAACACAGGTAAGTAAATTCCTCTTTTTTTACACTCACTGACACTATTTTATTTGTCTAAATTTATTCACCTTAAATTATTTATTTATTCACTAACTTACACTATTAAATTTAGCTTTAACGTATCGATTTAAAATCGCGCACTCGCAAATGAACTGCTCACTTATTAGATTGTTGATCGGTTTGACGTTTTGATTTCAGCTGACGACTAAGAGGCGCGACCACGGACGGCGCCCTCTTTTATATGTTTTAATCGGGAGCTGGTTGCAGAAGTTAGCTACCACGGTTTGGGCATCGATAAAACGATCGATGAACGATGGAGCCATTGGTCGTTTGCATGCGCCGCTGAGATATAGGTGGCGCGCTGTTACCATTTTTCGTTTTGCACGAACATACTGCCCCCGTCAGAAAGTTCATTCCTTTCCGACACGCCAATAACGTCGTCGATGATCCCAGGAGATATCTCGATGAGTATGCCGTGTATGTTGTGTTGTTGTTTCGTCACTCGAGCGATGTTGTGTGTAGATGACAGCAGCAACATAAAATTAACCACAAAAAGAAGACCCGGTAGAGGGTTTTAAATAAACTAAATTAGGTGGACAGGTCCTTACCTTGCCCAACTGGTATAAGGGCCTTAATGTTTTTGTTTTCAGGTGCTGCTGGCAGGAACAAGTAAGTAAAGTCGATAACGATGAAGGAAGCGATAATGTGTACATTGACGATGTGTGAATCGGCAGGTAAGTGATGAAATTTGTAGTGCGATAATGTTTACTCTGTCGATAGGTGGTTTATCTGCTACAGATGAAATCGGCGGCAGGTTGTCTGATGATCTCGATGACAATTACCGTCCGTCCACAGGACCATGAAATCCAAAAGAGAAGACCCGGTAGAGGGTTTCAGGAAAACTAAAATTGTTGGACAGGTTCTTACCTTGCCCAAACAGTATGAGGGCCTTGTATTTATGGATTGCAGATGCTGCAATGCGATGATGATGTTTGCATCGAACAGGTAGGTGATTAATTTTTCTGGTACTTGTCCGATGGTTGGATGATGACCGTCCGTCAGCAGCATGAAATAGGAAAACAGAAGACCCGGTAGAGGGTTTTTGGAAAATGAAGGTGTTGGACAGGTGCTTACCTTGTCCCAACAATATGCGGGCCCTAATTAATTTAGCTTTCAGGTGCTGCTGGCTGAAACAGGTGAGTATCGACGATCGTGCTGGAAGTTGATGATTCGCGAAGCATTTACATGTTTACAATGGGTAGGTGTTGAATTTAATTTTTCTGCTGCTGATGAAATTGGCAGCAAACAAATTTTTGATACCGGTCGAGTGTATCGGCCGTTCGGTGTCTGAAGAGTAACGACACGCGTTGTTCCGTCGTCGCCGGGGTGAAGCTCGATGATTCTTCCAATCGGCCAGCTCATCGGTGGGGAATTTTCGTCTTTGATGACTACCAACTGGTTCTTTTGGATGGGCACAGGTGGATTACACCATTTCGAACGGGATTGTAGCGTTGACAGATATTCCAAGTGCCATCGTTTCCACAGCTGTTGGAACATTTTTTGAATTGGCTGCCACTGTCGAAGTCTGTTGAAAGGAATGTCGGTGACATCTATGTCCGGGACAGCCTTCAGCGCAGCTCCAGTGAGAAAATGACCTGGTGTGAATACTTCCAAGTCGGTAGATTCGTCGGACAGTGGCACAAGCGGGCGGGAGTTGAGGCAGCACTCGATTTGTGCTAGCAGTGTTTCCATCGAGTCGTAGGCGAGCGTGTGCGTTCCAAGTACTCGAACGAAATGCTTTTGAGCAGATGCTATTGCGGCCTCCCATAGGCCACCAAAGTGTGATGCTCGTGGGGGGTTGAAATGCCAACGAATTCCATTTTCGGCGCAGTCGCGGGCGATTGTTTGCTGATGATCCTTGCTTCGCACTATTTGACGAAGTTCGTTGGCTGCTCCTACGAAATTGCGGCCATTGTCGCTGTAGATTTCGTTGCACAGTCCGCGTCGGGAGACGAATCTGCGAAGGGCTTCGATGAATTTCGCTGTGCTTAGGTCACTCACCAGTTCAATATGCACAGCTTTCGTTGCAAAGCATACAAAAACTGCAACGTAGGCTTTGGCGGGTGCAGCTCGTCGATGGGGTGGTTTTAAAAGAATTGGTCCCCAGTAGTCGACGCCGGTCGATGAGAATGGTCGAGCTGCGGTGATTCGCGCTGCGGGTAGCCATGAACTGCTCAAGCAGTTTGGGACGCGCTCGAAAGCAAATCACACACTTGTGAACTGTTCGTTTGGCCAAACTTCTGCACCCTGTTATCCAGTATCGTAAGCGAAGAAGGTTAAGCAGAAGTTGGGGTGCTGCGTGTAAATTCTTCTCGTGATAGTGGCGAACGAGTATGACGGAGAAGTGATGAGAAGCCGGAAGAAGAATCTGATGTTTGCTGTCGTACTGCTGATTGGCCTTCCCCAATCTACCGCCAATGCGGATCAGCTAATCTGCGCCGATAAAGGGATGAAACCAACGGATGCGAGATTTTGCGGATACAGTTTGTGCTTGTTGGAGGGCCTTGTACTGGTTGCTGAAGCTTTGCTGTTGGATGAGTCTGATGATCGTCGCTTCTGCTTCCTTCTGCTCGTCGACTGTGAGATGTTCTGATTCCGCTCGTGCTGTAGAAGTTTTCCGACAGTTCTGAAGAAATCGTCGACAGTAAGCGGCTACTCGGACCATATGCTGGAAGTTGGAGAATGTTTCAACGAACTGGTCGACGAATGAGGGTTCTACGGCGGCGGAAGTTACTGCTGCTGGTACTTTTCGTGCTTCCATGAGGACTTCGGGAGGCTGATTAGCGTTCGGTTGTTGAATTGGCCAGTCGCGTTGGTCGCTCTGCAGCCATTGAGATCCTTGCCACCAAAGATCGTTTTGTATAAGGGTTTCTGCGGGTATTCCTCTGGAAATGTGGTCTGCTGGGTTTTGCTGGCCTGCTACGTGGTTCCAAGAGCAGTTTTGCGTGGTGGTCTGAATCTTGGAGACTCGATTGGCCACGAACGTTGTCCAGGTCGACAGAGAGGAATTTAGCCAACTCAGCACGATGGTAGAATCGACCCAAAAGAACGTTTCAGTGTGTATTTGGAGCGATGACGTCACCTTCTCGTAGAGTTCAGCAGACAGAAGGGCACCGCAGAGCTCGAGTCGGGGAATGCTTTGTTTTTTCAGGGGTGCGACCTTCGATTTCGCAGTAACCAGACAAACTTTGACTGCACTAGAGGCATCTGTCGAGCGAACGTAGACACACGAGCCGTATGCGTGTTCCGAGGCGTCGGAGAAGAAATGCAGCTGGACTGATGCGGGATTGGAGAGAAGAATGCAACGGTCGATGCGCAAATCGTTCAGCTGATGGAGTTGCGATTGGTACTCTTGCCAGCGTTCTTTGATTGCGGTCGGTAGTTCGTTGTCCCAGCTCCAAATCTTGCCGTCGTCGTCCTTCAAGGTCCAGAGAGTCTGCATGAACATTTTGGCGGTAGTTACGACGGGTCCGACAAGTCCAAGCGGATCAAACAAACGTGCGATATATGACAGTGCGATGCGTTTCGTAAGCGGTGCATCTGTTGTTGACGGAAGAAGCTGAATTTTGTAGCGGAGCTGGTCGGTGGACGGTTCCCAGTGCAGTCCAAGCGTTTTTATGCACGGATCTCGGTCTAAGTCGACTGGCCCTTGTACAGCACGATTTTCTGCTGGGCTATCCTGTAGTACTGCTTGTTCGTTGGACGCCCATTTACGGAGTTCGAATCCATCCTTGAGCAACAATGCGTCGAGCTGCTTGCGTAAAGGGATTGTTTCTGCTACGTTGCGTCCACCGGAAAACAGATCGTCGACGTAGAAATCCTTGCGTAGAACTTCAGCTGCTTCAGGGTACTCGTCGCGTTCGTCGTCGGCTAGTTGCTGTAGAACTCTCGTTGCAAGGTATGGTGCGCTGGCTGTGCCGTATGTTACGGTCTTTAGTTCAAAGGTTTCCATCGGAGTGTCGGGGGAAACTCGCCAGACAATTCGCTGCAGTGGAGTGTCCTGCTCGTCTAGCAGGACTTGGCGGTACATCTGCTTGATGTCGGCGATCAGCATGACTGGGTGTGTTCGGGCTCGTATGATAATCGATCGCAGGTCTTCTTGCACGGTTGGTCCAACTAGAAGCGCGTAGTTCAGCGATGGTCCGTTGGGGGTTTTACACGACGCGTCAAAAACTACCCTCAGTTTGGTCGTCGTGCTATCTTCGCGCACTACAGCATGATGCGGAAGATGGTAGCATGGAGTGGGAGGATTCTCGTAGTCCGTTACGCGCTGCATGTGCCCTAGCGCGTGATATTCCTCGACGAAGACTCGGTATTGATGATGTAGGTCGGGATTACGGACTAGACGACCTTCTAGCTGGTGAAAACGTCGTAGAGCGGTGCGACGCTTGTCGACGAGGCTAGACAACACATCCTGCTTCAGTGGCAGTCGAACTATGTATCGCCCTTCGGTGTTGCGGGTTACCGTGCGACGGAAGTGTTCCTCGCAGGCGGCTTCTTCGACGGAATAGCACGGAGAGGCGTTGTCTTCCTCGATGGACCAAAACCTTTCCATTAGACGGTGCACATCGGTGACGGTGGCGACATTTGCGACGATTGGAGCAATCGGTTGACCATGAGAAGACCTTCCCGACACTACCCAGCCAAGAACGGAGTTTACGAGTACTGGAAGGTTGTTGCCAAGCGGAATTCGACCAGAAACCTTGAACAGGTCGAAAAAAATTTCTGCTCCCAAGATGAGATCGATTGGGTTCGTACTGCAGAATGACGGATCAGCTAGCTGTATACTCGGCGGAATCTCCCAGTCCGAAGTATCAACGGAAGTCGACGGTAGATCGATAGTAATTTTGGGAAGAACTAAGAATTCCAAATTGGTCGAATACCTTCCTGTGCGAGAGCGAATCGTGGAGAATAATTTGTGCCGGGCATGCGCCGACGATTGACCAATGCCAGAGATCGGAAGATTGACCTTCTTCCTTTGCGCTTTGATTCGCTGGGAGAATGATTCGGTAACGAAACAGCATTCGCTACCGGAATCTGGCAGCGCACGTGCTGTGTACTCGGTTCCACTGTCGTCGACAACAATGACTACGGCAGTAGCTAGTAGAATCGCCTTCCGTCCTTGACTAACGGAAGCGAGGCTGGCAGGCTCGACGGTGGCTGACACAGATGCAGTAGGTTGATTGCTAGTAGATGCAGCTGGCGTAGACTTCTCATCTGTGAAGTGGGTTGTCTTCGGACCTGAGCTGGCTGGTGGTTGGCTGGAACAAAGCTGAGTATGATGTCTGCCCCGACATTTCCGGCAGGTACTCGTTGACGAACAGTCCTTCGCTTGATGCCCCTTACGCAAACAATTCCGACAGAGATGATTGCGACGAACTTCCTTCTCCTTATCCTCCGGAGCCATCTTGGAAAACGTCACACACTGGTAGAGTGGATGTTGATTGTTGCAGACGATGCACTTCCTTGCGTTGGACGGTGCGGCATTATGACTTGCGACTGGTCGTTGAGTAGACTTTTTCGCTTGGCCGGAAAAAGGGATATCTACCGTACTGCCCTGGATGTTCTGCAGAACGGTGACCCTACGTTGGATGAATGAGGTCAAGTCCTTGAACGAGATGGCATCCTTCGTCGTTGAAAATTCCTCCCAGTCCCTTCTCGTCGTCGGATCGAGGCGAATACTCAGCATCCGAATCAGCAGAATGTCCCAGCATTGGACCATCTCCCCCAACTGCTGAAGAACCTTGACGTTGGCCTCGAATTTCTCCACCAGTGAATGCAACTCAGAAGCAGACTCTTTTTTCAGCGAAGGGAACTCGAACAACGCATCGACATATGACTGCTTTAACCGCGCAGGGTTTTGAAAATGTTCGATCGGCAAATTCCAAGCCACCACGTAATTGTTTGCGCTGAGTGGAATGGTTTGAATTAGCTTCAAAGCGTTACCCGACAATGACGAACGCAAATAGTAGAACTTCTGTATGTTTGAAAGTTCTACCGAAGAGTGGACCAGCGAAACGAATAAATCGTGGAAATTTAACCAGCTATCCAAATTTCCAGTAAAGACCGGAAGTTTTACGTCAGGCAAGCGCACCTGCGATGACGACGAAGGGCCACGACTAGTTGAGGGAGAACTAGAGACGCTCGGAACTAAAATTTTATTTTTCGCCAGCAACATTCCCTTGGACCGGTAGTAGGCCGACTCGAGCTTGGTCCGTAGCTTTAGTTGCTCGTCCAAGTTCGCTTCGTCGAGGGACTCCAGCTCCATCTGGACTATGTTGAGGTCCTCCCAGAGCTTGATGATGCTCTCTAACGGTACTGGTACTTGGATGGCATCCCTTTCATCGTCGAACTCATCGACGAATCTCGTAATGGCGTTGAATGACGTCATCAAGCTCCGTTGTCTCAGCTTGAGACTCTTGATGCGACGCTCGGTGGACATCGTAATGGCGGGATGGATCTGCAAAGCAAAGACCGCGTAGCACAAACGAGAAGCGTAAAGGTTTTGGAACCCTAATTACCTGTGAAAGGCAATGCGTATGCCTTGTATTTTTTTTTAATTAGCAGCGTCCTGCTTCTCTGTCGGGTATATAAATCCAGTGACAATTAGCGTAAGCGTTCCACCAGCAGAAATGAGCGAACGGAATCGTCCTATGTTAGTGTCGATAGCAGCAATCTATTTCCTCTACCGTGTCGTGTGGGTGAATTGAAACCCGGGCGGAACGGGCGGTCCACCAGCCAGCAAAATTGGTGGACCAGTGAGTAACGGGACTGCGTCGCAATCAGCAGCAACAGGCACTCACAGAAGGTAATGAACGGGTTCTGAAATCAGAAGACCGCGCAGCTCAAAGGGGAAAATTAGCGGGTAATGGAACCCTAATTACCTTGGCAAGGCAATGGAAATGCCTTGTAATTATGATATTTTCTCCAGCAGTTGCAGCAGCGGTCGAAATTGTCTCCAACAATTGTTTAGAAGTAGCGTCTTCTTTCCGGCGTTCCCGACAAGCGTCAGGGATGGCGGACGTAGTGGCGTCAGGCGCGATGGCGGACAAACGGAGTTCGACGCTTATCCGGCTCGAAGGACCAATGTCGATATGCACAGGTAGAGCAGGTGAATAAAACGACTTACAGGTGCGAATTCAAATCAGCGTAGAGGAACGGTTGCAGGTAAGTATGATATCTTTCACTTTACAGGTACGCGCCGGGTTCGGTGAATCGACGAGCGGCACAGTAACACAGGTAAGTAAATTCCTCTTTTTTTACACTCACTGACACTATTTTATTTGTCTAAATTTATTCACCTTAAATTATTTATTTATTCACTAACTTACACTATTCAATTTAGCTTTAACGTATCGATTTAAAATCGCGCACTCGCAAATGAACTGCTCACTTATTAGATTGTTGATCCGTTTGACGTTTTGATTTCAGCTGACGACTAAGTGGCGCGACCACGGACGGCGCCCCCTTTTATATGTTTTAACCGGGAGCCAGTTGCAGAAGATAGCTACTACGGTTTGGGCATCGATAAAACGATCGATGAACGATGGAGCCATTGGTCGTTTGGATTTGCAACTATTTTTTCCGTTCTGCTTTAATTGTGGATAAATGGTAATCTTCGTTTTATTATCTTCAAAATGGCACGTGTTAAGGCAGTACCGGAGCGAAAAAAATCGGATGGCGACCTTGTGCTGGTTAAACTCATTTTTCACAAAAACTATGGCAAATTTCTTCTCCAGAATGACTCATTCCCTAAGTTAGTATATTGCGAAATTTTTGAGATCTTTTCCGCATAGATTGGTTCAGTACAAGTCCCGGCGTGTTGTCGCGAAATTTGAACATCAATAGTCAAAATCCAAAATTCTGATTTTGTATGGGAAAACAGGACTGCGCTGTGTTCCGATCGCCCTAGCTAGTAAACGGTAGCTCAGATCCACACCAAAATGCTTCATTCCCTAATTGAGACATTGGGGAATCCGATAGAGTGAATATCACATCGATATATTGTTCCGAATTCAAGATTTGTTGTCGCGAAATTTTGTAATCAATAGTAAAAATCTCTGCGCACATTGGCAACCATTATTTCAACAGATTTTGTTGCGAGCACCATGCGTGAATTGCGATAAATTGGTCAAAGAAGTAATCAACCAGAGCAAGTCATGCTTTTTATCGCTTATTTTAGTCATAACAATGCACGTTTATTTTTGATTGTATGCAACTAGTAAAAGGTGGGATATGGCATCCATCACTGACTTGAGAAACATTGATAAAATAAAGAAACAGAAAACATTTTGGTTTGGCCAATTGAACAGAATTAATTGTGGTGTGCATATTATGTCAGATTGCATGCATGCTACATTGCAGAGTAACATTGCACAGTTGTTTATGTCGCATTGATATGTAGTTGCTGTGCATATGACTAACTTTAGGAGTAATTTCTCGGCATGAACGATAAATAAGAAGTCATTTAGGATTTTATCTGCGTTTACATAGAATAGTTTTATGAGTAGGCAAGATTGTTATTGTACTTTATGTTGTACATATCAGTAAATATTAAATAATAGCTGTCATTGCTAAAGACATTCATTCAAGATCTATTTAAAAAATTCGAAAGTGATTAAGATGAATTCGTTATACATAATTACACCGCGCAGTTGAAATAAGTAAAAATAAAAAGCAGGAACAAAACAAAACTATAATATTATATAGCTATTATCACTAGCACATACATTGTATTGGATTTTGGCCACTTCCGTCAAGCATTTTGGAATAACCTGAAGCAGCTAGGGAATAATTAGCTGAAGTAGCTAATGTTGAATATTTTTTTAGTGATTTCTAAGAAGTAGAAATGGTAACCGACTGCAATTTTTTTGGCCAGTTTTAGAAATTTGTTAAATTTGTTGATGCAGTGTGTTGATGACGCATTGCTTCGCAAATTTTTGATAAGGGAAGTTATGAATCGATCTGACAGACAGCAACCCAATCGGCTCTATCGATTACATACCCGCATGCCCTACTGACTATTACATTGACTTACGGCAAGAACATCGAGAAAAGCCGGAGGGCTGTGCGTTCATAATACTTCCAAAGCGGCATGGCAGTAGTAGGTTGGTCGGCCGAAGTACGAATGTTGGTCCTTCGTAATGGTTTTATTTTTTCATTGCAAATCAGATTATTTTTCATCTCTGGTTTCATATAGAAATAAGATGATTGTATACTATTGCCTTTTTTCACCCTACCTATTTGATGACATTTGTTAGAGCAGTTCGGTTCAACGCAGAACAAATTTTCGAATCAAACACGAATAAATATCTTACATTTTTACGCCAGTTTTATTATGGCGTTTTCGTTTCCACCTGGCGATACATAGACATAGATGCAAAAAAGAGATAGACAGATTACACCCTGGTTTGAGTCAGTGTAAGATCGACTACACCGGTGCAGTGCACTGTCAATAACGAACGTGCCATTTGATTTATGCTATGTATATATTTCACCGAAAATATGCTATAAATCATCATCAAACTACATGCCCACCGATCGTAACGGTAGCTAATTTTAGATTGCTACTTGTTGCTGTTATTTCAAAACGACAGTTATATTTTTTACACTTATTGAAAACATTAGTCCTTAGTATAACTTATACTAGTCAAAAAGTCTGGGTTTTTTCCGAACAATGCTCGAATGCATTGCGCATTTCCAGGTCTTGTGTCACCACTCCCTGCATCCCTGCTTGCACACGCGACCTCCTGGAGACAGTGAGTTCATGAATGAATGGTAGGAAGCTTCAACACTCCAACGCTTACATCAAACTCAGTCGAGCACGGAACCAGTGGAGCACCATAGCACACTCTACAGTATCTTTTCCTTTACCCTTTCAAGTGGGGCTCTGACGTGTTTTTTTTCTTGTTTATTTGACATGGTTTAATGCATTAGCACAACTGAGCCGTGGGTCTTTTATGATTTTTACAATATGTAAAAAATAAAAATTAATTTTCACTAAGGCTATCCATCGGGTCTTGTTAACGCAGCTTGCTGCTGCGTGTTGAGATCTTTCTAGACAGTGAAACAGCTGCATTGTCTATCATAACTAGAGTCATTCAGTTCGCTTTCTCTCGCGTTTTCGTTCACGTCCATGTCGTCATCGGTACTATATTCAAGTTGCTCACGGTCGGTTTTTCTTATTTGTTATTTGTGCTTACGGGTCTCTGTTGTAGATCGGTCTTCATCGGCATCTGATTCATTTTTGGAGGTGTTGGTTGTCGGTTTGTAATCATCTGGTATAATCGTTGTAATTTCACTGTTCGTAACGGTAGTTGGTTTAGTGGTCCTGGACCATATCGTTGAGTTAGTGTTTGTTAATGCGCGGACCGCAGTCGTTGGTTTACCAACCGGTTGTGGTTTAGCATACGACGACTGTGTACTGGTTTTGGTCGTAGCATATTGACATTCTTTAGCAGCCTCCAAGCAAGGTTTTCCGTGGTGTAGCGGTTGATCACAGAACTGGCTCGTAGAAATCAGCCCTTGGTACGTGACCAATGTTCGCTGATTAAATGTAATACCTTGTGTTTTGCCATAAATGGTCAGATATGAGGGGATAGGTTTTGTCAGCCGCATTCTCGCCACAAGCACTCCGTTGCGGAGACCTTGGAAGAATTTCCTCCATGTGTCTTCCCAAATGGATTCCAATTCACCGTATTTTGGCATGTGTTGTTTGATAACAGCAGGATTAGTACGCGGAGCCAAGCCATGCATTTTAACTTCAATAGTGTCACGGTCTACGTATGTTGGGATGCTGTATAAAATGTCATTACATTCGACAACGTGCTTCAAGTTGTTCTGCGTAGCAAATGATTCTACTTGTTTAATGTTTTGGAACGTAATCAGTACCTCATGCCGTAGATGATGGAATTGCACAGCATTGACTTCTGCTATGTTGAGCTTCATGTTCACCTTCAACAATTGCTCCACGTCATGGGTCGCTAGTCTTACCGGACATTTCGAAAAGTCAACAGCAACATAGTTCGGCCGAACTGGGCTATAAACTGGCTTGGCATTGTTACTCATTATTTGTTCACGTTTCACACACTAGGTAGTAGATATCGAATTTTGTTTTTGCAACTAGATAATGCAGCGCACGGGTAAAATTTGATTGCCTGTCCTGCTATAGCAGCGGAGCGATTTTTAGCTTCTGAACTGCGCAAGATGAGAAACCGAACTGATCTCTGACGTGGTTGATTTTATTTCCCTAACTACTTGTATTCGTGGAAACTAATGGAAAAAAACAACGGTGAAGATAAATTAAGGGATGATTGCAACGGTGAAGATAGAAGAATTGCGCGGAAAAATTTGTTGAGATAAGTTGCTAGAGAACACAAGAGAGGAGTGGGCGTAGCGTATTGGTAAATCGATTGCCTTGTACGCAGCGCACCTGGGTTCGAGTCCCGACCCCGCACATAGGGTTAGAAATTTTTCCTAAGAGATTTTTCTAACCCGAAGAGGCGAATGACCTTAAGGTTAAAACCTCTATAATTGAAATAAAAAAAACACAAGAGATGCGATCAAGCCTTGGGAAGGCATTATGTTGGAGGTTTTTGAAGCTACGCAGATTCCAAAACAGGGGCATTAGTACATTGGTTATTTCTCGGTAGCATCGACTGGTCAGACTACTGAACAGAAGCATAGTCCTCAAAACTGTAGAGGTCCTGTTTCAGTACCACTGGTAACTGCCCAGAACAATCAGCTGAACTACGTTTTGGTAAGAATGCGCCAGCTGAAAATCACCCTAAATACCGCAAAGTATTTAAAATTTAGAAAATTTACTTGGTATGCTTGAAAACACAATATCGCCCACAATTTCAACAAAACAAAATATTTTGCAACAAAAACACATCGGATAATGTGTTTCACATTACTTGAGGTACACAACGAGAGACAACGCTTTATGTCTAAAAGAAACGAAGAAAAGAGGCTTCCGCCCACTTACCCCAACTGCCAACTAGCCCCGTGCTCCCCTACCAATCGACTCAGCTCGATAAATTGGGATTGCGCTTATATTTTTTTGAGAGGAATTCCTGAAAACCTCAACAATCGCATTACGCCTAATGGAAAACTTCACCTTCCTCTTGTAAACCATAATGATTTTATTCATTGTGCCATTCGACTAGCAGCCTTCCCTGCAAAACCGATAAAGCTCCTCTGCATACGTTGATCCATTTAGCTACCAACTTTGACGGATAATACCCGGCGGCGTAACTACTCTACTCCAATGAAGTTGAAAGTTTCTATGGAGACCGATAACGATTTTTATGAGCCTAACTTGGGATCAATCTACTCAGATAGTTCTCGACGACGAATATTCGACTTAGTGTTGTTCATTCGTCTATGTTTTCACTCCTCGTTAATATGTCCTTGTTAGTTGAAGTTACTATTGCTGTTCGTTTCGCCATTTCCGCTGGAGTTTCGATAGTATGAGTGTCACTATTCTGCACAAAAAAAAATGTTCCCAAAATCGCGAATAATGTACCTTCATTCTGGAACAATCACGTTTTTACGTTACGAAAGCAGGATCATGAACAAAAATCATGTATTTTATAATATTGTTCAATTTATTTTCAGTAATGCATAACGCTTTTATTAGTGGAAATATTTGTTTTTGTATTGTAAACTGCAGTCACGGTTTTCTGTAAATGAAATAGTTCACAACTTTATTAACATTATTCGTAAACCAAAGGATGACTCGTGATTGTATTCATAGATTTAGGAACATCATTCCGAGTCCAACTATTATTCATGAATACTTACATTCCTCGTGAACTAATTTATCAGTCCTAATGTATTAGTTATGATACAATATCCGTACTCGTGAAATAGTTCATAAAATATTATTCATGGATTAGTGCATTAGTTCATGATTCTTAGCGTATTAGTCACGTCTCACAATTCATGATCATGAAATAGTTCACATAATTATAAAATATTAATGAATTAGTGAACTGGCTCATGATTTATAGTACGTGACTCACGATCTACCTTGTGTCCTTATTTTGATTAGAAAATATAATTTCCAATTTCATGCAACTTTGCACATGCTCATGGAATTTTCACGTGAACTATTTCACAAAATTTGGATTATTGTTCATGGAATCATTTTTGTTCTAAGAGCTTTTTCGTGAAATATGATATACTTGTCTCCTGTTACAGCGACCAGTAATAAGTACGAGCAGCAGATATAAGAAAACTGTTAGAACCTCGTTATTCATTTACTAAGGTTCGGTGTGATGTCCGAAAGAAAACGAAAACTGCACTGAACACCAAAAATACATTAAAGAACCACAAATCGTGTTCGTGGTAAAGTGTACAAAACAATATGCAGTGAATCAGTCAAACTTCTATGATGTTCATAGTGTCAAATTTCTCCGAGTAAAAAATCCGATAATAACAAATAAATAACATATGACGATAAGGCGAAAAGAAATTGCGAATATCATGATAAACCATATTCGTACAATGACTCTCGGAACGAGCATTCGATCTTTCCAGTTCATGCGGTGTAAAGTGATAACAAGTGGTGCTAATCCGCTTTTATGGTTATCTTGTTTATTCTTCGCCTCTTCGAGGTTTTGAACTTTTTCCTCCTTTTTGTAAGCGCGTTAACCGCCAGTCGACCAGCAGAGCATTTGCAGTGTTTCGTTTCTTGTGAGCTGCCTGAATACTAAAATCCAAGATATGTACCGCTATTAATTCACATTCCCATTTCTTGGTTCAACTACTAACGTACACTGGGCAAATAGCTTCCCCTGACAATGGTGAGGTGAGATGGATGCTGAATCGTGATCTTCTTCCAGGCCAAAGACTTCAGCCTTGCTTCAGCCAGTAAAGACTCTTATCGGGTCTGCATCCCCCTCCCCTAACTACCTCATCCTTATTAAGGTTCGTCTATCTTTTCGCCTTTTTGTGCCGCGGGTCATGAACTGTACTACCCATGATCGCATATTTATCCCGTTTTCTATGGGATTTCCTATCTTTATGGGACTGGTTTGCGATCATGGGCAGTGTACTGTTTGCAAACAATTGGGACACACAGCATTCCATTTTAACAAAAAGGCTTGTTGTGGGAAATGCGATGAGAATCATATGGATGATTCCTGTAGAAGAGATGTCGAAAAGTGACTCTAATGTGGGGGAAATTCACTTGATCTCCCGACATGTTCCACGTACAAACAGCGCGAGGTGAATCCTTTCAGGGACGCTCTAAGCGATCTTTTGCAAATATGCTAAAGATAGCTATGCCACCGGTCTCTACGAACATCTATACTATCAGGAATCAGTAACGACTGGCTCAAATGTTACGTTCCCCATGCTGATCGGAGATATGTGCCTTGCCAAGAATCGTCTTTCAATCATTTTCCTGATGCGAAGGATTGGGGAATTGGTAAGGTTAGGGGTAAGAAAAATAGTGACACAAAACAATAAAAATAGAGCATTCTGCACCCCCGGAGGAATGCTGAACGATCTGCAGGTGCTACAATAGCAGGAATGAAACTTCCAACCCCCGGAGGGATTTAGAATTCATTTAAGCAGTGAGTGTATATATCAACACTCCCAAAGGGATATTGAGATAACAGAACGATAACACCCCCGAAGAGATATTAGGATAGGAACAATAGTATATCACTCAGTTTCAGCTCTCTCTCTACATAGGTTCATCTATGTATGGAGAACCAAAAATCCATATACGTAATTGCATTACTGCAGGGCAGTTGCATATCAAATGATATGATGTACCGTAATCGGATTCACAAAGATCACATGAATAATACTCAGCGCCCTGAATAGTAGCCATGTGATAATTGATTTTGCAATGTCCAGTCAGTGCTCTGAATAGAAAACTGCAGTTGTACTTGGAAAAATGCAACAAATTCTTTGACATTTTCGGACTCACATCCGACAGAAAAGTCTTTGGTTGAACGCAAGTTTGGAAGCTACGCCAATGGTTGGCATATTCGGATGCAGCCCAAGAACGATTTTTGTGCTTTATCCAACTTATCGACAGTGGTAGAACTGGTACTGGACCAACGAAGTCGGTCGCAGCGTCAGCTCTAGCCAATTCGCACCAGTCATTGCCATAAAAACCATCCTCTGAAGATGGTTTAACATTGAATGTCCCCAAGATTTGCCGAAAGCCCGTCTACATTGGCCGAAGGCCATGCAAGCTTTCTTGATCCTGAAATCGATGTGAGCTGTCCAATTAAGTTTTGAGTCAAGAATTACCCCTACGTACTTCACTTAAACTGCAATAATAACTTCAGAGTCAAAGAACTGCAATGGACGAGCTCCGGTTGTAATCATTCGTTGCGTGAAAAACATAGACACCATTGCTCAAAAACACATAAGGCTTATTGCATCAAATCAAAAAGTGTGTTAATGCAAATACCGGTGATCATTAAAGGAGACCAAGGAGGGTTGAATCATTTTTTGTTTTTGCTAAATAATTCGACAAAAACTATCATTTGATGATTGCCTATTTTTAAATTTCTTACTTCTGTTTAGGCTTAATCAAATTACATCAAAATAACTTGAACAAATCAATATCATAGCATCAATATATTGATTTTTGTAACAGTGTTCTCTTTGTTTCAACTCTCCTCATACCGAGGAAAGTTGAAACAGCAATTAATGTGAGTTGGAACAAGTAACCAATTATTTTCAATATTATCAAAGCGTTTTCTAAAGCATCAAATGTTACAACTGTGATTTTGGTTACAAATGCAGAAATTTCTGCAATTATCCCAACAATATTAACAGTAAGATGCTTTACCTCACCACTAATTAACTATAACAGTAAAATTAAGAAATTTGCTACCCATTTTTCATACATTTAGTTATGTATTGTTTTCCAACCACTTCCCCTAGAACATTTTGCATTCACTAAAATGGTTGATATGGTCAGTGATACTGTTTATGACGACAAGTAATACGGATTTATGAAAACAGGTAAATTGGTATCCATGTCGGTAGTATTTGATTCATTTTGAATTATGGTCACTTCACTCCAAGCTTCAGAAGCTGATACGAGTAAACAATTAGAACAAATGCATATTCCGTGGTTATAAATGACCAAGATCTAATAGATTGAGAACGTTGACCACTGTTGCCAATTCAGGAAAGAATCTTGATTATTACTATTTGTTCAGGAACGTTAACGTGATTGTAACATTATCATAAGACTAGAAGTTCATCATCAAGGAGAGTTGAAACAAGGTGTTTCAACTCTCCTAGGTCGAGAAGTAAGGCTTGATCCACAATTTACAATTTATACCTCGCAAAGATAGAAAGAAACGCATACAATTCATAAATGTTAACGCTTAGACTACGTAATAGCGATATTTTCATGATCAAACATTACTTAATATCTTAATAAAATAACAAAAACTTACTTTTGCTCATTTTTTGTAGTGTGTGTACCGAAAATACTCAACCACTTATTTAACGTAGTTGGCTTGTATTGGAGGGTTTATGGGCACGATATAAATAAAACAAATGCATTATTGTTTTATCCGTAACGGTACTGTTTCGCTAGTAATGGGCACTGTTTCAACTCTCCTCTGTTTCAAATCTCCTCGGTTTCCCCTATATGATAACCATCGGCGAAACTATACGTTGGAAACCCAAGCTCATTAAGTTTCTCCAACAAGCAATCGGCGACAAGGTTCCATTGAAGTGGTGACAGCACACCATCTTGAGGACATCCGCAGACACTCAGTTTCCTTATCTCTACTTGTCTTAACGATGAGCACAGAAGTCGGTTGCTAAGCATTGCGTGTATCCAGTTCGTGATATATGAAGGTGCTCTATGACCTCGGGCTGCTTCCGAAATGGATTCGAAAGATACGTTATCCAAAGCACCTTCAATATCGAGAAAAACTCCTAAACTTGAGTACCTTTGTGAAAAATCTTTTTCAATGTTGTAGACAATATTGTGTAACAGGGTGGTAGTAGACTTTCCCCGCTTATATGCATGTTGCATTGCATGCAACGGGTGCTCGCCCAAGCTAACATCTCGAATATAGTGGTCGAATAAACGCTCCACTGATTTGAGAAGGAAGGAGGTCAGACTGATCAGTCTAAAGCTCTTTGCCTCCTCATACGTGAAGCGGCCACATTTGGGAATGAATTTGACAGTTATTTTCCGCCACGCTAATGGAATGTATCCTGTTGTAAGACTATAAGTAAGAATCTTTTTCAAAATATGGTTGAAGCGTTCATATGCTCTTTGTAGTAGAACTGGAATGATTCCATCCTTTCCAGTCGACTTATACGGAGCAAAACTTTCAATCTCCCATTTGGTAGATTGGGTTGTCACGGTTGGTTGTCGAGCAAATACCCAAGAATCAGAACTACCTAGAAAGATCTCAGAGGCAGTCGTCAGTGATGGGTCTGTACAGTGTGGAAATTGTGTGTCAAAAAGACAGCTGAGTACTACATCTTTGTCAGACGGGTATTCACCATTAGCAGTTCTAATCGAACTGACATCAAAGTCATTCGATTTCGAAAGTAACTTATTTATGCTACTATGAGTGAGCTTGTTTTATCCACGACCTCATCCAAGACACTTGGAGATAACGACGGTTTGAGCTCGTTTGGTACGAGCCAGCTTGCCAACTCATGCGTAATACCGTCAGAGCGTAGAGGTACATCTAACACCTCTTCTCTGACAGCTTGTGCAAAGGTTTGGCGGTTTCATGCATTAAGTATGTGCAGATTTGTGCTACTTAAGTATTCCATTAATTTGGTGCATCTCAAATTGATATCTGAGCTGCCCCAAATTATGTGGTGGGTGATTATGAAAGGAAACCCATTTCTGCCACAATATGGTACAACCCTTAGATGATACAACCCTTTTGAAATCATCAGTAGACGATGGTTCATTATGCGGCAAATATGCCGAACAATAGACGTATTTCTTTTTTGTGTTGTCAACAGTCGTTTTTACCGTGACAGCAAAAATTTGCGAAGAAAAAAACGTCGACTGTGTCAGACATTCGCTTAACACAGCAAGGGTAAGACCCACGACACTCTGTGTGACACACTGGCATATTTTAGTATTGCCAGCCATTCAGTCCTCGGCACGGAGAAACACCTTGACTTGACGACTCCTGTTACCATTTCCTCTTACAACATGGGAACAGGAACCCAGTGGCTGGCTTGATTCTCGATACTGGACATGACTGGAGGCAAGTGAAGGTCCGCGCCATCCAAAAACCAGGAAAACCAGCCACCGACCACAACTCTTATCGACCGATTTCTACTGTCCAGCATCCGAAAGTTGTTCGAGAAAATAATCTTACTCCGCCTTGACAATTGGGAAGCAAATGGCTTACTATCAGATACACAATTTGGCTTCCGCAAAGGCAAAGGGACGAATGATTGTCTTGCGTTGCTCTCAACGGAAATTCATATGGCCTATGCTAGCAAAGAGGAGATGGCATCAGTTTTCTTGGATATTAGGGGACTTTTGATTCAATTTCTATCAAGATTTTTTTCTGAGAAGCTGCACCATCATAGTCTTTCATCGATTTTAAACAACTTTTTGCCAAACTTGTCGTTTAATAAACTCATGCATTTTTCGCATGGTCCCGAATTAGTTACATGGCTCTTTCATAGGGCTCATGTCTAAGCTCCCTACTCTGCAACTTTTACGTAAATGACATTCACGAATGTCTTGCCGATTACTACACGCTTAGGCACCTTACAGGTGACGGCGTGGTCTCTATTACATGTCCCTAAGCTGTCGATTTGGAAGGACTACTGCAAGATATCTTGGACAATTTGTCAATTTGTTTAGAAGTAGAAAAAATTGATTTTTTTTTTATTTTTTTTTTTATATTTTTTTATAGATTTTTATTTTTTATAGTTTTTCAAAACAATGGTTCGCAAGTATAATTTGCGCACAGTAACTGCTGTAACAGTAACGTTGCGTGTTACCAATGTATTACTGGTCAGAAATAATTTTTTCACTTCAATTTCCGCTCCATTTCTTGGTATTTTCCAAAACCCGATTTTTCAACTTTCACTCTTCCAAAAAATTGCAATTTTTCAGAAATATCGAAATTCCATTGTATACCGTTATACTAGAAACATTTGATTTTTTTCAAATCGGTTGAAAATTCGCAAATTTATAGTAATTTTTGTGAAAAAGGTCAAAACCAGAAAATTTTACTTTTTTTGTTCAATCTAATTTTTGTATCGTTGATTCAATAAATTCCGATTGATTCAATAAATTCCGTACATGACGGCGCCGGTGGTTGAGTGGTAAGCGTGACCGCCACTCATTCCATTTGGCCTGGGTTCAATTCCAGCCAAGGTCGTTGAGATTTTTCTGAGGTGGAAAAAACTGTGGTCACGTCTTCCTTCGTGACGTCGGTAGAGAAGAAGTAGATCCAACGTCTACACTCTTACTAACAAAAATATCCTCCCGTGATACTTGTGGAGTGCGCAATAGTATATACGGCCTCTAGCAAAAGCAAGTATCGGACTAACCATTCCTTCCCTTTCCTTCCGCGATCTACGTTCGGGCCTGGTCGGTATTGATCACAAACACTTTAGGATTACCAGGAGTTGCACATTGAAAGATGTTTCGCTACTCCCAAGCATAATTATCTACTGATTCCCTGTGCAACTTCAGCTAGTCCCGATCGATAACGGAGTAGCAGCCAGGGGTGATCGCACAAGCTCATTGATTCAATAAATTCCGTACATTCAATTGCACAGCTATTTTCGCAATTAAAAAAGAATAAAATGATATATATTTCATTAGTTTGCATTTTTACCTGCGAAAATTGCAATCAAACGCGTGGGGTACGTTTGTACCCCAGTGCAATGTTCTAAGGTAGAAAAAGTAAGTGTAACGTTCTTGTGTTAAGGATTTGTAACAGATGTGCCAACAAAGGATCAACTTTCTCCGTACAATAACCGGTTACATGGCGAGGTGCGAATTCAGGAGACTTGATCAGGCTGTACCAAACTACAATATTGTCGGTGATAGATTACGGGTGTTTCTGTTTTCGTGCCACTGCGAACATACACTTCTCCAAACTGGGGCGAATTCAGTATTGTTGGTTGCGCATTGCTTTGGGTTGCATGCATTCGACCCATACGATGAGTCTAGAAGTGTTGGCGGGCGTCCTTCCGCTGAAAAATCAATTTTGGGACCTCTCATAACGAATGCTCATTCGATGCAATATCTTGAACCCGTTGGTAATTGCAAATTTTGAGACGCTTGAGTTCAATTCCTACACCCGATTTATGTTCTTATACTTCGATTACATGGCACAAAATATCAATTCCCAAACGTGTCAATCTCTCTCATGCTTTTGATGCAACTGTATTTTTCGACACATCCATGAAAGATAAGATTCGTGGAATCCCAGACTACATACGTCCGTAAGTGGACCCAAACATCTTTCATAGTAAATTTCGAGAAGTCGACTGCAACGATATGTTTTATTTATTTATTTATTTATTTATTTATTTATTTATTTATTTATTTATTTATTTATTTATTTATTTATTTATTTATTTATTTATTTATTTATTTATTTATTTATTTGTTTATTTATTTATTTATTTATTTATTTACAGTTAATATCAACAGACACAGTATGGTCCTAATTATAATTTCTTAAAATAGTTAAAAAAATTGTTTGTATTCTACTACGCGGGATGTGAAAATCAAATCCGGATGAAACTCTGTTGAATGTCCGCTGCAAACCAATGACGGCACCGTTGGCTCCATAGTTAGTCCGGTGAAGAGGGAGTCGGAGGAATAAATTATTGCGGAGAGCACGAGGACGAGCGTTCATATTCATCGCACTAAGAAGCTCGGGGCAGTCAATTCGATCGTTTAGAATATCCGAAATCGTCATAGCACGGAACAGGTCCCGCCGCACTTGCAATGTATCGAGTCCGATAAGCTGTCCGCGACTTTCGTAACTTGGCGGCTGGTGTGGGTTGCTCCAAGGCAACTGGCGGAGGGCAAACCGAACAAACCTGCGCTGTACTAACTCAATTCGGTGGACACCGTTGAGCTAATGAGGGTTCCACACAACAGAGCAGTATTCCAATGTTGATCGAACGAGTGAGCAATAAAGAGACTTCAAGCAGTAAATCTCTGAAAAGTTCTTAGATATTCTCATTATGAACCCCAAACAGCGTGATGCTACTGCGACAATATAGCTGATATGCTGCTTAAATGTCAATTGTTCATCGAGAAAAACTCCGAGATCTTTGACACAATTTGCTCTGTCAATCGTGGATTCTGTTAGACAGTATTCGAATCGAATTGGCGTTTTTTCCTCGAAAACGTAATAATCGTGTATTTTTTAGGATTTAGGGTCATTCGGTTGATTTCACACTAATCCGCAAAGTTTGCTAATTGACGTTGAAGAAAAGCTGCGTCGTCAGTATTCCGGATTTTGTGGTATAACTTAATGTCGTCAGCGAATGACAACCGTGGTCCTTCTAGTAAAAAGTTAACGTCGTTGAAATACAGGAGAAAAATCAAAGGACCGAGAAGACTGCCTTACGGAATACCAGATGTAGCGAAGAATTCTTCGGATACACAACCACCTATTTTGACAGCCAGACAACGATTACTGAGATACGATTGCATCCAACGGAGTACATTGGTACCAAAGCCAAGTCTATCCAATTTTGCCACTGCAATTGCGTGATTAATCTTGTCGAAAGCAGCTGAAAGGTCCATATAGATTAAGTCAGTTTGAAGGCCATCAGACATGGCATCTGTCACATGGGACGTGGACGACAGAAGATTCGTAGATGTTGATCGTTTCGGCATAAATCTATGTTGAGTCTCAATGATATAGTGTTTGCAGTGATTGAAGATGGGTTCCAACACGACCATTTCAAATAGCTTAGGAACTGCGCTTAGCGTAGTAATATCCCGGTAGTTGCCAACTTCTTTTTATCTCCTTTTTTGTAAACTGGACACATGAAGGAGGATTTCTAGAGGTCGGGAAATACTCCGGTTGAGAGCGACAAACGAAATAGATGTCAAAGAGGTTCCAATACACCGACAGAGCATTTTTTAAGAATAATAGCTGGTATACAATCTGGGCCTGCGGAGGTTGAAGCCTTCATTTTACCAATCGCCAGTTGTGCCATATTATTGGTGATATTGACTGAATTCAACAACTGACATGACTGTGGAACATTAAGTGCCGCACGGGAAACCTGGAACGGTGCCAATTTCTCGTTGGAAAGTACTCTCGTGAACTTTTCAGAGAATAATTGACAAATTCCTTGAGAATTAGTGCTCATACGCCCTCCGTTGCCCATCGTTTAAGGTAATCCGGACTCCTTTCTTTGCTCGTTTACATGCTTCCAGAGTGTTTTAGGATTGGACTTCAATCTGCGTTGAACGTTCCGCAAATAATTAGCATGGCACCGCTTAGCTGTCTTTTTATACACTTGGTTAACATATACGTAATGTTGTCGTAGCACGTAACCCCCATGCTTAGAGTACTTTTTCAGTGCGGCCCTTTTAGTCGCTTTTAATCGTTTCAGCTCGGCCGTTTGCCATACTGGGTGCCTAGAGTGATGGCCGGTACTTTTGGGTATATAGCGATCAATAGCATAGCTCAACACGTTGGAAAAAGTCTGGGCTGCTGCGTTGACATCATCATTGTCCAGAATTTCGTTCCAGTGAATATTCGACAGAAAATCAATAATGCTATAGTAGTCCACTCTTCTAAAATTATAGCTGACTGTGTCGAAAGTGTTACAGTCATACTCCACACGATTCGCTTCAAGCACAATATGCAGAGGGGGGTGGTGTCTAACAATCTTCACTAGGGGGAACGGTGCTGCGGTTAATGTTGGCGCATAGTCAGATTTGCTCAAAAAGCAGAGATCGAGGATTCTGTTTGTTCTCGTTCACCATGTTATTTATTTGGCGCAGAAGAATTAGGCTGTAGCAGTCAAGCAAACTGGTAATGCCAGCATGGAAAAATGACAGTTCGGGATCCGCGAACATGAATCCGTCAGTTGCGGTGGACCATTTCAATCCGGAGAAGTTAAAATCACCCACGATCAAAATCTCGTCAAGAGGGTTTGCCTGAGTGGAGATACGTTCAAGATAGATGATAGATCGCGTGTCCGGTCAGGTAGAAAATAAACCACACAAAGAAAGAAAGCGTAGTCAGCCAGTTTAATTCTCACCCAGATCTGTTCGACACAGGCCACTAGAATATCCTCGAGCAGTTGCGCTTTTAAACGACGATGGATCGCGACAAGCACCCCGCCGCCGACAGTCTTGTGACTGTTGCGTGAGCTACGATCAGTACGGAAGACGTCATAGTTTGTGCCAAATGCTTGCACTGAAAGAGTGCTTCCACTTAGCCACGTCTCTGTGAGGGCAATTATATCGTAACACTCATCCGAACTTGCTACCAAATAATTATCGATTCCTGTGTTCCGCCGACGTTCTGATAATATATTTGCAGGTTACAATACCGCGATTGGCTGGAAGCAAGGAGTGGAACAGTGCTCGCATGGAAAAAATCGGTTTCGTACTTGCCGTTTGCATCGATTTGGAAGATCCCTTCACCGCTCCCGCACACAGGACCGGGACGACTGGCGAAAGCTGGCTGCAATTGCTCGACTGTGGCGGGGGGATCCAGGGCTTCCATAATGTTCGCTGCGGTGCGTCCTAGTGTGCTATGAGTCCTGCCATCATAGCATAGAGTGCCTCGTCCGTCTGTGCTCGCTGTCAAACCGAATATGCTGTGATGAGACGTGCTACTTGATATTGCAGATTCCGGGTTACATACTGAACGTGCTGGGTCATTCGACCTCAAGCTACTGTCAAATAAATGGCTATGGGGGAAGTACATTTCATTATTTTTTTGATGTTCATTAAAACAAAGTAACATAACTGGTTTGGGGGCCCGTTGGCCCTCAAAGTCCACCGGTGGATGAGTTTTTAATCTTCTTGCAAGTCCGTTACAAGCATTGCTGAAGTTGCCGCCGTTTGGGATGATAACGGTGTCTCTATTCGGGGTACCTTCGATGCACTCGGTCCCCAAAAATCCTGAGAACGCTGTCCATCATTAAATACACGAAAGTACACCCCTTTTGGCCAAATCGAGCAGTCCAGATCTTTGTCCCTATATTTCAGATCGACGCCGACTTTGAAAGACACAAGCGCTAGTGCTTTCAAATCAGTGTCCTTTTTGCCTTTCTCATATAAAGAAAGGCTATGCAATCACTGTAAAAATCGACTTTTTAACCGAGGCCCGGAGGGCCGAGTGTCATACACCATTCGATTCAGTTCGTTGAGCTCGGCAAATGTCTGTGTGTGTATGTATGTGTGTGTATGTGTGTGTGTCATTTAAACTCACACAATTTTCTCATAGATGGCTGAACCGATTTTCGCAAACTTAGTTTCATCTGAAAGGTATAACGCTCCCATAAGCTGCTATTGAATTTTTAGTTGATCCGACTTCCGGTTCCGGCGTTACGGGTTGAAGAGTGCGGTCACACAGCAAATTCCCATATAAACTGGTACCACCATGATGTTCAAATGATGTAAAACATATTAAAATTGATGTAACATTACTCTAGTTTGCGGGTCTGGATCACTAATGATCAGTCAAAGCAGCTTTGACCACATTGGTCACCTATGACGGATCATGACGCCCCCGGGGAACCCGCCAAGTGCCTAAGCTAATATCACACCCATTCCCCAACGAATTCTCTGCCGATTTTTACAAACTTGATTTCAAATGAAAGATACAGTAATACCATTGACTGCTGCTGAATTTCATTCGGTTCTGACTCTTGCTTCCGGAGTTACAGGGGTGTTAGTAAGGATACACTGGAATTTCCCATATAAATCGGTACAATCGTAATACCTCAGAGGCTAAAAACTATTGAAATGGTCACCAAATTACTTCTAATCGCAGATCTAGATCACTGATTGCCAATCAAACATTCTTTGAATATATTGTCCACTATCGACGATTCCGGAAGTCCGGAATTCCGGGCATATTCCACAATTAAAGTCACATCGGTTCATCGGTGATGACTGAACCGATTTTCTCAAACCAAGTCTCAAATGGAAGGCAAAATATGCAGCTGAGTATTGCATCGCCGCCCCTCCCCCCCCCCCTTGCCCTTACATCTCCCTCCTTTATCACTACCGTCCCCTTGGACCACCCTCACGCCCGCATTTCCTTCATCCACCCCGTATACCAAAATAAGATGAAGGATTTCTGACGCATCCTCCACTCCCACTCTACCAACCCCCCATTCCCTCCACTTTCAAACCCATTCCACCAACATTTCAAAATATAATCACATGAAGATAACATTGAACTCATGCTGATTATGCTAATTAAATACTATTCTTTTGCCTTTCTCATATAGAAAGGTTACGCAATTGCTCCAAAAACCGACTTTCTAACCGAGGCCCGGAGGGCCGAGTCTCATATAACATTCGACTCAGTTCGCCGAAATCGCCAAATATCTGTGTGTATGTATGTGTGTATGTATGTATGTATGTATGTATGTATGTATGTATGTGCGGATTTGTTAACAAAATGTCCACATCGGTTTCTCGGAGATGGCTGAACCGATTTTTACAAACTAAGATTCAAATGAAAGGTATACTATTCCCATAGGTTGCTAAATTTCATTTTCAACCGACATCTTGTTCCGGATTACGAGTTGAAGAGTATGGTTACAAAACAAAATTTGTTGATTTGTCCACGTCGGTTTCTCGGAATTTTCTGAACCGATTTTGATAAACTTGATTTTAAATGGAAGGTCCATCAGCTGCTGTTGAATTTTGTGTGGATCCGAGTTCTGGTTCCTGAATTACAGGGTGATACGTACGATCACGCAGCAAATCCCGATTCTAACGAATTCTGCGATGAATGTAAAAAGGTGAAATGCCTTTCTCAAAAGAAAGGTATTGCAATTGCTCTGAAAACCGACTTTTAACGTAGGCCCGGAGGGCCGAGTGACATATACCATTCAATTCAGTTCGTCGAGTTCGGCAAATGTCTGAGCGTGTGTATGTATGTGTGTATAAATGTATGTGTGTATGTGCGTCTGTGTGTGTATGTGACCAAAAATGTCACTCATTTTTCTCAGAGATGGCTGAACCGATTTTGACAAACTTAGTCTCAAATGAAAGATACAACGTTCCCATAGGCCTATTGAATTTCTGATGGATCCGACTTCCGCATCCGGAATTACAGGGTGGTGAGCACGATCACGTAGAAATTGTCGATTTTAATAAATTCTGCAATGAATGTATAAAGGTGAAATTTTTTCCAAAATATGACCACAACTGCTTCGATTTGTAGTATTAGGTCACTAACATCCATTCAAAGTCTTTTTGGCCACATTGGCCACCATCATCGGTTCTGGAAGCCCCGGCGGAAGTATCCAAATTCAGAATAACAGTCACATCGGTTTCTCGGAGATGGCTAGACCGATTCAACCAAACTTAGTCTCAAATGAAAGGTGTTGCGCCCCCGTAAATGGCTATTTAATTTCAACCCGATCCGACTTCCGGTTCCGGAGTTACAGGTTGTGGCGTGCGATCACATAGCAAATAGCGATTCAAACCGATACTCCGATGAAAGCAAAAAAGGTAAAAATTTCGCTAAAATGTCTCTCAAACAACTTAAATTTGCTGTTCTAGGTCACCGATGGCCAACCAAACTTTCGTTGACTACATTGACCACCATAGACGGTTCCGGAAGTGCCCGGGAAAAGCGGCCATCTTTCAAAATTGACGTACCCACATCAGTTTCCCGGAAATGGTTGGGCCGATTTTCACAAACTTAGTCCCAAATGATAGCTATAGTATCCCCACAGATGTCAATAAAATTTCGTACGCATCGCTTGGATGCGTCCGGAAATATAGACTAAACCGTCCGGTCACATATGAAATTCCCATATAAGCCGGAACTCAATTTTTTTCAAAGGGGGGACCCCAATTTCAGAAATCGAATTCGTGTTTTTGATGCCAAACATCTTTAAAATGCATGAAACGTCGAGATTTTATGTCATCTCGAAAAATTTTTTTTTTATGAAAATCGAGTTTTTGGGACTGCCGATTTCGCACCTTTTTTCAATTTAATATTAATGTAGCTGTTTTTTCTTTTACAAAATTTTAGAACTCGAATAGTGATTTTTTTTCTTGTATATTTGTCATGTCATGTATAATAATAAAATGTAATATATTCATTTTTTTCCAATTTGTTTATTTGATAAGGCACGTATGCGTTAGCTTAAAGGTGCCATTTTTGCATTGTTTTACATTTTGAATTTCTTAAAACTAGGGGGTAACACCTTTCAATATTATTTTGTTTTATATAATGAAACTAAAAAAAAAACTTTACAGCTAACTTATACATATAAAAGAGGGTATAATATAATATTCGTAAGATTTGGGGGACGGGTCATTTTGTGTGTTCTTTGTATAGTAATTCACTTTATGATTTTTAGAAGGGAGAAGTTAATTATTAACTAAGCGGGACATTTTACAAGCTTATTAACTAGAAATAACTAGAGAGAGTGGTTCAAGATTAAGGGGAATTAATTAGGGCTATTTTAAAGTAGTGGTATTGTTGTGCATTTCTTAACGAGATTAAATATTGATCAACTAAAACTAGAAGATAGGGGGCACATAAGTTTTGGGAAGATATTCAAGGGGAGAAGGGGGTGAAGACATACATATGTGTATCAGAGACATGGGAGAGAGGGTGGACAAGGCTGAAGGGGGGGGGGGGGGGGGGGGTATATAAACTTTCAGTTTCCGGAATCAGGAATCAACGGCCAGTATTACAGATTCGAACGGATGCATCAAGTATTGGGATGCCGGGCGGTTTTGCTCGAGTCGGCAGGGGTTCCTCCAGACGATTTCGTAGTACGGCTCAGATACGGATCGGAAACACACCGTGTTGCGCGTGTGATGTTGTACTGTAGATCTCGTGTTGTTGGTTCATTCGACAGATGTTTTGTCTCGTCTTGGAGTCGTATCAAACCATCGTTGGGGTACGGTAGGCGGAAGAGGGCACTTCTGGGAATGATAAGAGAAAAGATAGGGGCATTTAAATTTGGATATTGATGGTTTTGAGGAACGTGTATATAAGGGACATGTAGAGAATATCGCGGCTTGCTAGTACATCTCGAACCGGGACATTGGGTGATCTTCCTCGGGCCCCAAGGGAATCGAATAGTTGAGATCTGGCAGAACAGTACTCGGCGCATGCCCAGACAACATGTTCGATTTCGTGATAACCGTTGCCACAAGCGCAGATACCGCTATCCACGAGCCCAATACGCCGGAGATGTGCGTCCAGTGTGTAGTGATTGGACATGAGCCGAGACATCACGCGAATAAAATCCCGACCCACATCCATCCCTCTAAACCAAGGTTTCGTCGATACCTTAGGGATTATCGAATGTAGCCACCTTCCTAGTTCACCATTGCTCCATTTTCTAAATTTTCAAATTGCTTTTTTTCTAAATTTTCAAACTTTTGTACAATTGATAAAGTCACCCACTACATACCATACTTTTGCATACAGAATTACAGGAGAATGTCAATTGTATGAATACGTTACTATTGAGCTGATTTTTTTGTTCAACTATATTTGTACTAAAGTTTGCTGAAATAGATGCTATGGGTTCACTTGATCCCTTCAAATTCGTGGAGATTTGATCCCCTTCGCATTGTTTCATACACACCACTGAAAATAACCAAATTCACACCAGAATAATTGAAGTCATTGTTGCCATAAAATAACAAAAAAAACTGTCAAAAATAAACGCTTCATCGTACAAAAACTTAACTGTAATTGTTTACTACAGTATACGTAGCAACCATGCATCCCACATTTGACGTTCCTCAACCATAATAACGACAGCTTTCAAATAATTGCACAGAGAATTGGGGAATTCGTAAAAAAAATCAGGCGAGAGATGCGTAATATGTAGCAACAAAAATAGTAATATCTAATCACAACAATTTAATAAATACCACTATATATATGGAATGGGGTTAGGTACCTATTTTTGCCCTATTAGGGAAGGTTATTATTATTTCAGCTTCTTTGCTTGTTTATTAGGAGCCATTTTTTATTTCGATTATATAGGTTTTAGCCTTAAGGTCATCCGACTCTTATTAAAAGCCAATATAATAACAAAATTGTCTTGAGAATGGTGAAAATCTTCTGTTTGAGTGCAGCAAAAACTCTAATCGAGTAACCCAATTATCGCAACAACATTTGAGCCAATGCGTTGAGCAAAGATGGCAGACGCTGCTCTAACCAAAGGCTTCAGATGGGTAGGATGATAATAGAAACAGGGTAAAAATAGGCTTATTACCCTACATGCTCTTTTAAACACATTTTCAAAAAATAATCAAGTGTCCCCAAATTAGGGATCGAGTCTCCACTAATCAAAAAAAAATCCATTTTTTTGTTGTTTTCCAAAAATACTCATAGCTCATGTCCAGTATAATATTTCCATGTAATTTTTTTATGATTATCAGTCAACCCTAGAAACAATATAAAACTACAAAAAATGCATGGTTTTTTTATCATTCCACGGAGTAAGATTGAAAAATAAAAAAGGGGATCAAGTCTCCTCAGTCTCCCCTACAGTTTTACACCGACGAGTCAGGTTTCGACGGCTCCATTGGCTCCAGTATATTCAATCAAAACCTCACCGACTCATTCAAACTCAATGAACCTTTTTCAGCTTATGGCGCATAACTCGCTGCTATGCAGTATATCCTCAGGATTATTGATATTTTGCCCACAAATTATTATTTTATTGTTTAGGACAGCCTCAACTCAATAGAGACTCTCCGTTCGATGAAACCTTGAAAGCACATTGTATATTTTCTGGAAAATTATGAGGGCTTCTGCGTGCTTTTTCTTAAGATCGTATAAGATTACCTTAGTTTGGGTTCCCTCGTATTGCTCCATGCCAGGTAATAAATATTCTGAAGGAAGGCGAAGCTTACAGATTTTCGGTTCAAGAATATTTCCAAAAGGAAATCTGCAGTAGCCTGCGATGTTTGGGATCTTACGACAGTTTGACAACTTGACTTTTTTCTGATGGTATTGTAACTTTCGCGCAAGACTGTCCAGCAACACCGTTTCCAAGGACTATTTGATGGTTAGCTCACCAAGTAAAAGGTATGATTCCGTGCAATCTCATGTGTATGTTCGGATTAGTCCTATGTTACTCAGACTTATTGATAAAGGATAAAAAACATTCCAATATTCATTAAACATTCCAATTTGTTTTTTAAACAGTGTCTATAGGTAGTTCCGGTTCATGTTTTATACGTGACCGCAATTATAAATTCTTATTCATGTAATAAGGACTTTCCTATAAAAAAAACAACTGCAGCTTTCGGGGTTGCTACAAAACTCATTTGTGGATATATTTTGTTGAATGGAAATACGCGCTAACGTACCTATGTAACATATTTCTGCATGAATTGGGTTATAAAATTGAGTTTTGTATTGATTGCATAGCCGTTGTAGTACAAGAAAGGTATGAAATAAATTTGAAAATAATATGGAAGTAAACGAAACGTAGGTAGCAACAAGTATTTCAAATAAACTTTCTAAGTCGCTTCGCCCACTTTCATGGGCACACCATATATGTTATATATCATGCGGTCATAACTGACTGAAAAATCAGCAGATGTTCAACAATATACATTTGAAGTTCATCTTTTGTTCCATAAACCAAACGAATTATCTATTTCGTTTTCCAAATCAATGTAGCAATTCACAAGTAGAAGTCACTAAGTAAAATCTACATTTTCAACAAATATCATCCATTGACCGTTTAGAAATGATTTCTCAACAATGTGCTTGTGCAGAGAAATTAGTTTGTCTCTTACAGTCGTTCTATACTAAGTCATTCCATGCTAAGTTGTGTCAATGGACTATGGAGTGCCACAAATTTCTGACCAAAGGCTATCTTTCTGTGAGGTATATATTTTATATTGTGTTGCGAGCTTTCGTAAAAAATATTCAGATTGCATTTTGATATTTTTATACAGGTACGAAATATGTGCATATTTCTGTACAATCATTGGCCAAACTAAGTGCAAGCTTATTGCATTTCTCACTGCGTACGCAACATTAGCGCAACATGTGCTGAATATACATTTAGGCGTTTATTGTAAGCAACATTTTGTTTGAAGATTGTTCTGTATTAGCATATTCCTAGCGATCTGAGTATGTAAAATCTCTGAAGAATTATGGAGATTTGATAGCTTCAAATCAATATGAACATAAATCATTCATGATGAATGCAAAGTTTTCCAAAGTTTTTTTTTCTTTTTACACAAATGCATCTCCTCTTCGTTGCAAATTTTTGGGTCAAACTGAAAAATGGGCACATGGTCTTCGGAAATGAAATCGTCTATATTCGATAAGTTATTTATAGGCAGTGTATATCGATACACTGCCTATAATCGCAAGACAGTCCCATGTTTTACGAGATCCCCTATCTACATGGGACTTACTTGCGATTATAGGCAGTGTATCAATATACTTACTAGGACACTTAGATAACGTTTGGGTGCTAAAACGAAGAGTGTACGCTTCCTGGTCTGATGGTATCAAGGAAAAATGGTCTCATATTGCCACGAGGGGAGATCGGTATGTGTTTTTAGTACCAATAGGATTGTCAGGAGAAGATTGGAGTTCCACAACTTTGCTTTTATCTCTGTGATTATTCCAAATTTGGTAGATCAACTATTTATCTGAACGATACACCATACCTAATTGTTTTTCCTGCTAGCAATCATGATCTACTTAGAATCGCTACTAGAGTAGTTCATACATTGGCGGATTATTTGGGTTCTGTTATAATATACTATGTAGCAGATGAATCTTGTATAATGAAGCGACTCTACAAAATCGATGAATCTAGCCTGATCGTTGCATACATATAATAATCGGTTTGTATAACCAGTGGTTTACCTAAGAGCCAGCACTGATAGGGCGCCATCATCACAATATTGATTCCTAAATAACATAACGATATACTTTTTGCAAGCAATTCAATTCATATTTTATAAAATCAGAAGCATGCTGGGGTATTTCTGAATAGTTGAAACTTTGCAATAGGTATTTTACTGATTTGTTGTATAGAAACATTATAAAATAACGCTAATCAGATCTGATGAATGAAACTATGTTATCGAGCATATTGCATTTACGAAAGAAGACTATTCATGGGTATCTATATCACTGATAAAAATGTGTTATACTTGTTGCATTCTTGCTCTTTTTACTCACGACATACTCTACAACATTTAGTATGTTGCGCAACGTGTCAAGTGATGCTGGTTTATTTTATTACTTTTTATGCTCATTTCCCACTCCGGTACTCCCTTAAGTCGTATTTAGTTTCGAATGTTATGGCGTTTTCGCTTGAACCCGAGGCTGAGTCGGGTTCTGACCCCAACCGCTGTCGGTTCATACATTTCGACAGCGGTTGGGGTTAGAGACTGACTCAGTAAATTGGTTTGCATTGTGAGAGAACGCGTGTCCGCGGGTGATGTCGATCGGGTCGACGTTTTTTGGATTGAGCGAACTAGTTTCTATGTTTGACCAATTATAGAACTAGTCCCCAAGGCATTAAATGTGCACACGGAAGGTGCATAGTCTAGCCTGAGTGAGATGATTGCTTCAGCCATGTATGCTTGAGTTCGTGGGAGAGATCGGAATCCAGTTGCCAATTTCCTTCAATGATGTCGGCGCGAAAAACAAATGTTTTGTTATCACGTTTGTTTATAGTATGCGGAGCGGAGGCGATCAACTATTGTTGTTCTTTTTTGTCTTTTATCAGTTTTATTATGAGATGATTCATCGACAATGCTGCCTTTGACAATGAGACGCCTTGGTTGTGCAACCGTTTTTTCCGATCTTGTTTTATAAGCGGATGATGGTTGTTGTTTTCAGGATTGTGCGTGCCTTGTCGTGTGTGGTCTTTGGTGTTAGTTGATTTGGGGGCGTTGTGGGAGAACGCGTGTTTGCCGGATGATGCCAGTCGGGCTGGCATTTGTTTGGACTGAGCGGATTGATTTTTGTTTGTTTGGTGTTTGTTGGACTGACTGGGGAACTTATTCGCAGGGTGTTTGATGTAAGTGCGGAGTACGCATGGTCTTGTTTGAATGGAGTGATGACTGTTAAATCGTATGCGAGGGTTGAGAGTTGAATTCGTGAGAGGGATCAGGAACCAGTTACAAATTTGCGACTGTCATGTTCATTGGTTTGCTTTTGGTCGGTTGGATTACGTTCATTATAATAGTTGTTCTCACTGCGTTGAGTGCTTTTATATACTTTTGAGTGGTGAACGCAGTATATTACAGATTGACATGTTAATCATGTTTCGTCATAAGTGTGGTTGTGTTGAAGCACGAATATTACCGCCAAAGGGAATTGATTTTGGCATATTGTGGTTTGTATTAGTAAGTTAGCTTCTTTTCATTCTTATAATCTTGTTCTAGTTGTTAGTATAGAAACACGCGCGCATCATCGGTTGTATGTTCGACATATAAAGTCGGCCGTTTTAGGTACTTAGGTAGTACTGTTTTTATACCATTCAAAATGCACTTCAGTAAATATAACAACGCGCGCGAATAATGATAACATATGAGTTCACATCCTATCAAATTATTTATGAATATCGAAACTAATCCATAACTATCATTTCATTTCTTATAATAGTAAATACCAAAGGCAGTAAAGGTAATCGCTTTTCATTATATCGTAATGTTCTTGAAATGTCGTGTTTCGCCGTACTACAGAAGCACGGATTAATAAAATCGTTGACGGTTGATTCAGTTAAATATAAGCATCACTCCCGACGGTCGGCTGTCCGGAGTTGAAGTTGCATTTTTTTTTAAAAACCGAGCACTTCCGAATTAATTCAATAAACGATAAATCTATCATAAATTCTCGGCAGCCGGCTGCCAAGATCAATAAACACATGATAACAATTTTGAGAATGACATAAATCGTATCACTTATCAAGGTGAATCCAGATTTTGTCTAACTCTATACCCCACCCTACTAACAAAAACACCTTCCCGTGGCAAACGTGGAGATGCAGAGGTATACACGGTCTCCATAACAACGTTTGTTACACTAACATTCCCTTCCTTTCCCGATGACTGTAAGGACGTGGCCGGCACCGTTATTGGCATTTCATAGTATAGAACTCTCGAAACTTGCACATTAAGGATAGATAGCTACTCCCAGGCCCCATTCGTAGATTATCTGTGCAATTTCGCATGTTCTGGTCAATCACGGAGTAGCAACTACGAATTGTACGGTCATCATGCTCATGCTCATACTTATGATCACAATCGTAATACCTCAGAGGCTAAAAACTATTGCAAACATTCTTTGAATATATTGTCCACTATCGACGATTCCGGAAGTCCGGAATTCCGGGCATATTCCACAATTAAAGTCACATCGGTTCTTCGGTGATGACTGAACCGATTTTCTCAAACCAAGTCTCAAATGGAAGGCAAAATATGCAGTTGAGTATTGCGCCGCCGCCCCTCCTCTCCCGCCTTGCTGTAACACCTCCCTCCTTCATCACTCCCCTCCCCTTGGACCACCCTCACGCCCGCATTTCCTTCGTCCACCCCGTATACCGAAATAAGATGAAGGATTTCTGACGCATCCTCCACTCCTATTCTACTAACCCCCATTCCCTCCACTTTCAAACCCATTCCACCAACATTTCAAAATATAATCACATGAACATAACATTGAACTCATGCTGATTAAGCTAATTACATATTATTCTTTTTCCTTTCTCATATAGAAAGGTTATGCAATTGCTCCAAAAACCGACTTTCTAACCGAGGCCCGGAGGGCCGAGTCTCATATAACATTCGACTCAGTTCGCCGAGATCGCAAAATATCTGTGTGTATGTATGTGTGTATGTATGTGTGTATTTATGTTTTTTTAGAGAGCAGTAAAAATTTTTTCAGGAAAACCCTGAGTGAGGAAAAATGTACAAAAACCCCAATGTCTCAGGGAACGCGTTTGTAACGCATACTGCCTCCGACGATATTGTTCTGTAGGCACTCGCGACTCGTACGGCCATCAGTCGGAATGTCCTGTTTAGCTTTTCACGGTTCCGCTTGGTTTTCAGCACAGCACTCTAGGCAGAAACCCCATATCGGAGTATCGATGACGAAACAGTAGATAGCAGACGTCTCGTGCTGCTTCTCGGACCGCCGACGTTTGGCATGATTCTCGCTATTGTGTTCGTTGCCTTCGCCGACTTTTCACAGGCGTAATCAACGTGGTTGTTGAAGCTCAACCGGTCGTCGATTATAACTCCCAATTGCTTCAATACACTTTTCGATGCAATCACGTGCCTCCGACGTCGATCTGCATCCGTTGAACCGATCTGCAGTTGCTGACCAACAACACCTCCTTCTTGTGGTGAGCTATTTGCAGCTTGACCCCGTTCATCCAGCTCTCGATCGCGTCTATTGTCTCCATCACCGACACCTCCACTTCTTCAAGTGTCTCACCCATCACCGTTAGTGACACGTCGTCCGCGAAACCTACGATTTTCACTTTCCTAGGCAGCTGCAGCGTTAAGACCCCATCGTACATCCCGTTCCAAAGGGTTGGACCGAGAATGGAGCCCTGAGGAATGCCCGCTGTGACACACAATGACTTCTGTCCTTCGCTAGTCTCGTACAGCAGCACTCTGCTCTGAAAGTAGCTCTTCAGGATTTGTTATAGATAATCGGGAACCCTCATTCTATGCAGCGCTGCAGCGATGGCTTCCCAGCTGGTACTGTTGAACGCGTTCTTCACATCTATCGTGACCACAGCGCAGTATCGATCTCCTCTTCGCTTCTGTTTAGATGACTTCTCAGCACTCTCGAGCACTATCCGAATTGCATCCACTGTCGATGCTCCTTTGCGGAAACCGAACTGCATCTTGGACAGTTCGCGCTCACCTTCCGTGAATTTCGTCAACCTGTTAAGAATGATCATTTCCAGGAGTTTTCCGAGTGTATCCAGCAGGCATATGGGCCTGTACGAGGTCGGGTCGCCAGGTGGCTTCCCTGGCTTCGGCAGCAACACCAGCTTCTGGACCTTCCACATTTCGGGGAAGTTGCCTTCATTTAGGCACTTCTGCATCACTATCCTGAACATGTCCGGATATGCCAAGATCGCAGCTTTCAGTACCACGTTTGGTATTCCATCCGGACCAGGGGCTTTCTTTAATTTTAGGCGCTTCGATGCTTCTGCTAGCTCGTCGTTAGTCACTTGTCGATCCGTGCTTGCTCCTTCGTGCTTCGGGAAAAGACCCTCGACGATTATCTTCAGCTACAACGGTACTCCAGCTTTCACCCTGTCAGGTGGCGTCCATTCCTTCGGCAGCAACAGCGTCCTCGAGCGTCTGCCTCTTTGACCCGCCTGGTCTTTCGTCTCCTGGCGAGGATCTTGTCCTCTTTGGAGTTATGGGAACTGGCGTGTTCTTCACTCCAATCAGTATGTATGTATGTATGTATGTATGTATGTATGTATGTATGTATGTATGTATGTATGTATGTATGTATGTATGTATGTATGTATGTATGTATGTATTACGAAGTAATACATACATACATTCGAGGGGGGTTCGTTGCGCTTTCGTCGCACCTCTTTCTGCTGCTCTATCATGGAGTGGCACGACCTATGAGCTTTGATTTAACTCTCGGTTACTCTCCTACTTCTTGTCTCCATCCATTATGTCGCCGTTTATTTCTTGTCCCTGTGGTGAGCCGTTTAGGTGCTGATTCCCTGAGCCATTCAGCTCATGTTTCCGTGAGTCATTCAGCTCCCAGCCTTATCACGATCCGCTTGGATAGTGCTCAACGGTGAACTCATCCTACTCCGACCTATGGTTCCCCGACGGATGAATTTCCCCCGACACCGATACCTGCTTTCTTGAGCCATTTAGCTCTACTAAAATCTTCCAGCTTTACCGCTTATCCTACTCCGATTGAGAGTTCCCTGACAACGGAATTTCTTTCGTCACCGGTGTTTGTGAGCCAATTAGCTCCCCTTTTTGTCACGATTCTGTCGGGTAGTCCACGGCGCCGAATCAACCCTATCGTGAATTCCCCGGCGGCAGACCGCTCCCGATACCGATGTACGTTTCTGTGAGCCATTAAGCTCCCCGCCTCGTCTACTCGGTCTAGTCCCCGGCGGTGGACCTAGCCTACTCAACGGCCAGCCAGCAGATGCTGAGGTCCATCCAGCGATTCCGGGTAGAGCGTATAACCGTTATTCTGAATTTGGATGCTCGATGGTGGCCAGTGTAGCCAAAAATACTTTGAATGACTGTTGGTGACCTAGATCTACAAATTCAACAGTTGTGTTTACATTTTGGAAAAATCACCTTTTTATATTCATAGCAGAATTCGATAGAATCGGGATTTGCTGCGTGATCGTACGTATCACCCTATAATTCAGGAACCAGAACTCGGATCCACACAAAATTCAACAGCAGCTGATGGACCTTTCATTTAAAATCAAGTTTGTCAAAATCGGTTCAGAAAATTCTGAGAAACCGATGTGGACAAATCTACAAATTTTGTTTTGTAACCATACTCTTCAACTCGTAATCCGGAACAAGATGTCGGTTGAAAATGAAATTCAATAGCAACCTATGGGAATATTATACGTTTCATTTGATTCTTATTTTGTAAAAATCGGTTCAGCCATCTCCGAGTAACCGATGTGAACATTTTGTTAACAAATCCGCACATACAGACATATACATACATACATACATACATACATACATACATACATACATAAATACATACATACATACATACATACATACATACATACATACACACATACATGCATACACACATACATACACAACTCCGCTAGCGAATGACGGATCCCAATAGTAGCATGTCTGTAATAACATACGTACATGGAACTATTGAGATCCAGAGCTACAGGTCCAAAGCCCTGGTAAAGGAGGATGGTTGTGATGATCCGGGCCGAGATCACCACGTAAAGCAAGGTAGGGCATAACCCCAATTCCAAGGCGTGAAGCGACCCGTGCCGAGGGATGAGTGATCGAGGGGGTGAAAAAGATGCTCGATCGTTAACGGAGCCTGTGGGGTACCTGGGCAACCCCCACAGTAAGCGTCCCTTACCACGCTAATGCGGAGCTCTGGCGTGGCGGACATATATTTCTCGCGCTACTCGTGGGAATTTTCATGGAGCAAAACAAAAATAAAAATAAGCAGACGGAGGTGCCAAACCCCTTCGCAAGAGGTGGTTTGGCGAGGTCTCCCCCCCGTGGGGAGAGTAGTGGAACGATGAGTGCTGTACTCGAAAGCACCAGTGACCCCCCAGCAGCGGTAGGCAATACCCCTACCAATGCATCGGAGGGGCCAATAGCTGCGATGCGCAAAGTAGCGAAGCAACTCGATGCTATAATCGACTTCGCTAGCGCAAAGCAGAACATAGCCAAGGAGTTGAAGTTGAGCCTTCTGGAGCTCCGGAAAGCTGTTCGTGTCGCAAGACAGGAACAGCAGGCATATGTTGAGAGGGTGGAATGTCGGGAGAGGCCCGACAGAGAAACCCAGACAGTGGCCTCCAATAGGGAGGAAAGAGAGAAGGTTAATAGAGGTTCACAGACAGTGGCCTTTACCTTCTATGGAGCAGCCACGTCGATCGGAGCGGCGACCGAGTTCCCCTCGAAGGGAAAGGGAAAGGGCAATCGCAAGACGGCATCGAATGCGAAGCGCCCTAGGAAGTCGCCAGGAGAGGGTGCCAAAACCGACACCACTCGGCGTGCAACCGTCAAGGTCAAACGCCGCCTGGGGGAGGTAAGCGAGGGCGAGAGTGACCTCGCTGTTGAGAGCGATGGTACCAGCAACCCGGCACGACCGGGCAGGGGGGCTCAAACCCCTGGACGCTGGTTACCAAGAAAAAGCCGGCACCGAAACCGGAGGTACCGCGGCCTGCGAGGAAGGCCAAGGACAGAGGCGAAGCCTTGTGGTTAAAAACCGACAAGGACAAATACGCCGATGTCCTTAAATCGATGAAAGCGGCCGAAAGCCTCTCGGCCCTTGGGCAGGATGTGCGTAGCGTAAGACGCACCAACACGGGAGACGCACCAACACGGGAGAGATGGTGTTGAAGCGAGGCGCACAATCAAGTGCAATATACAAGGCCTTGGCCCAAGAGGTCCTTGGTGAGGGCGCCCAAATCAGGTCGCTAGGTGCGGAAACAACTCTCCAGTGCAAACACTTGGACGAGTTCGCGACTGCAGAAGACGTCGCCGCAGCTGTCAAGGAGCAATGCGGAGTCACAATCGAGCGGGCCTCTGTGCGATTGAGGGACGGACCCTCTGGCACCCAAGTAGCCTACCTCAGGCTACTCAATGCGGATGCCAAAAAGGTAACCGAGAAAGGGAAGCTGAAGATCGGCTGGTCGGTATGCCCTATCAGTATACCCCAGCCGCCTTCAGTGGACAGGTGCTATCGGTGCCTAGAATCCGGCCATAAAGCTTACGAATGCAAAGGCCTAGACAGGAGTAAGCTATGTCGTAGATGCGGCGAGGAGGGGCATAAAGAGCGGGGGTGCACTAAGGCATATAAGTGCCTTATCTGCACCTCTAAGAAGCAAGCCCATAAACATGCTATGGGCGGACCTTCGTGTCCCTTCGGCGAGTTAAATAAGAAGAAGCCGTGAGAGTCACACAGCTAAATCTTAACCATTGTGCAGCAGCCCAACAGCTGCTGTGGCAGTCGGTCTCGGAGTCGAGGACAGATGTCGCCCTCTTATCAGACCCGTACAGCATCCCTGCCGGCAACGGCAATTGGGTGTCGGACGGGTCTGGAATGGTGGCAATCTGTACAACGGGAAGGTTCCCGGTTCAAGAGGTAATACACCCCTCCGCCGAGGGTGTGGCGATTGCCAAGATCAATGGTGTGTTCTATTGCAGCTGCTACGCCCCACCAAGGTGGCCAATAGAACAGTTCTACCAGATGATCGACAGGCTCTCGTCGGACCTCGTGGGCCGGAAACCGGTAGTAATAGCGGGAGACTTCAACGCTTGGGCAGTGGAGTGGGGCAGCCGCTGTACAAATAGCAGGGGTCAAGCGCTAATGGAAGCGTTTGCGAAACTCGATACTGTGCTAGCTAATGATGGCTCCGCTAGTACATTCCGTAGAAACGGAGTGGAGGCGTGGATTGATTTGACCTTTGCCAGCCCGAGTCTGGCTCCAGGCATGGAATGGAGGGTAGACGAAGGCTACACCCATAGTGATCATCTAGCAATCCGCTTTAAGATCAACTATGGTGTGCAGCATCCGAGGGCGGGAGATCCCTGTCAGGTAAGCGGGTGGAAGTCCAATCACTTCGACAGCGAAGCTTTCACCGCGGCCCTGGGACTGGAGGCCAACACCGACAGTCTAAGCGGGGATGCGCTGGTAGCTGTTCTATCACGCGCGTGCGACGCCACTATGCCGAGAAAAACACTGCCAAGAAACGGCAGATGCCCGGTATACTGGTGGAGTGCCGAGATTGCAGCTCTACGGTCAGCCTGCCTCAGAGCTAGACGTAGGATGCAAAGAGCTCGCACCGAGGATGCAAGAGAGAACCGCCGTGAAGTGTTTCGAGCTGCGAAATTAGCCCTTAACAAGGCTATTAAAAGCAGCAAGAGAGCGTGTTTCGACAACCTGTGTGAGAGTGCCAACGCGAATCCGTGGGGCGACGCCTACCGGATTGTGATGGCCAAGACCAAAGGGGGCTCCTCACCCCCTGAACGGTCTCCGGACCGGTTGGCAACGATTATCGAAGTACTCTTCCCGTCTCGAGCCACAAGCCCCTGGCCACCTGCACTACGAGACAGTGCGGGCACGGTCGAAATGGTGGCTCCAGTGACGAACGAAGAACTACTCGCAGTGGCTAAATCCCTAGCAATGAACAAAGCTCCAGGGCCGGATGGAGTCCCGAACAACGCTCTCAAGGCAGCGATCATAGCGAACCCGAACATGTTCAGGCTAGCTATGCAGAGATGCCTTGACGAGTGCCGTTTCCCCGATAGATGGAAAAGGCAGAAACTGGTGCTGTTGCCGAAGCCCGGGAAGCCGCCAGGCGACCCATCGGCGTACAGACCAATCTGTCTGATAGACACGACTGGCAAACTGCTTGAGAGGATCATCCTCAACAGGCTCACCCCGTACGCGGAAGGTACGGACGGTCTGTCAAGCAACCAGTTTGGCTTTCGGAAGGGTAAGTCCACAGTGGACGCTCTCAACTCAGTGATAAATACTGCCGAGATAGCGATCCAACGAAAAAGGCGAGGTATTCGATACTGTGCGTTAGTGACACTTGACGTGAAGAATGCATTCAACAGCGCAAGCTGGGATGCCATCGCGCTCTCGTTACACCGGCTTAGCCTACCGGTGGGTCTGTACCGGATCCTGGAAAGTTACTTCCAAAACCGCGTACTGCTATACGAGACCGATGCCGGTCAGAAAAGGGTTCCGATTACCGCCGGAGTCCCGCAGGGCTCGATCCTAGGCCCGGTGCTATGGAACCTCATGTATGACGGGGTTCTGAGACTGAAGTTCCCTCCTGGGGTCAAGATCGTCGGCTTTGCCGACGACGTAACCTTGGAGGTCTACGGGGAGTCAATTCCTGAGGTAGAACTAACCGCAGAACACGCGATTAGCACGGTGGAGGAATGGATGAGCGCGAGAGGCCTGGAGCTCGCTCATCATAAGACGGAGGTAGTTATCGTCAACAACCGCAAGTCGGCACAACATGCAGTTATCCATGTGGGAGAAGTCGCGATCACTTCACAGCGAAGTCTGAAGTCTCTCGGAGTCATTATAGACGACAAGCTGACTTTCGGCAGCCATGTCGACTATACGTGCAAGAGAGCGTCGACTGCTGTTGCGGCACTATCGAGAATGATGTCCAACAGCTCAAAGGTGTGCGCCAGTAGACGTAGGTTACTGGCAGGCGTTGCCGTATCTATCCTCAGGTACGGCGGCCCGTCATGGTCAAGAGCACTGAGGGTAACCAGTTACCTACAGAAACTGGAGAGCACCTACCGCGTGATGTGCCTCAGAGTGATATCTGCCTACCGCACGGTATCACACGATGCATCCTGCGTGATAGCGAGCATGATGCCAGTCGGGCTGGTCATTCGGGAAGATGAGGAGTGCTTTGAGCTACGTGGAAATAGGGGAGCCCGCGAGCGCACCAGGGTGACCTCGGTCGCCAGATGGCAGCGTGAGTGGGACAACTCCTCGAAAGGTAGGTGGACCCACCGGCTGATACCTAGCATATCGAGCTGGGTGGGAAGACCCCATGGGGAAGTTCACTTCCACCTGACACAATTCCTGTCAGGCCATGGCTGTTTCCGTCAGTACCTCCACAGGTTCGGGCACGCGGAGGTCCCAGTCTGCCCGGACTGCCCAGGTGTAGATGAAACTGCCGAACACATACTGTTCGTATGTCATCGGTTCGACGTCGAAAGAAGAGCAATGCTTGACGTCTGTGGCTGGGACACAACCCCGGATACCCTTATCCAGCGGATGTGTCAAACGGTGGAGAAGTGGAACGCAGTCTCGGCTGCTACCATCCAGATTGCCAGTAGGCTACAGGTAATCTGGCGAACCGAGCAACAGACGGCGGGCACGGCTAACTAGTGATTGGTTAGCTGGAGCGAAAAAGGCCAAGCGCAAAATAAGAGAGTGAATGGTCTGTTCATGCCGAGGTAGGTTGGCGCAGCGAATGGCAACCGCGTAAGGGGTAAACCCAGCCACCCCGAAGCAAGACAGAAGAGTGAGTGTATAGGCGTATAAGTGGACTGCCTCATGCCAAGACGGGAGGGTCGTAGCGTAGTATGTTGGAACTAAGCTATCGATGCCTCATGGCGTGGCAGAGGAGTGAAAGGGTGAGCATCCAAGTTAGTCTCACACTGCATGTTAAGGGTGAGCATAAAAGTCAGCCTCACAGGTTGGTAGCAAGCAAGGAATGAAAAAGGTGAGCACAAAAGTCAGCCTCGCATGGTATGTCAGAAGTGGGGCCTAAGAAAAATGTCCCACATGGGATGCCAGAGGGAGTGACAAAGGTACAATAGAGTGGCACGATTGAGAGTGAATCAGGTGATAGGGTGAGCACCCAAGTCAGCCTCACATGTATGGGTAGGGCGAGCACAAAAGTAAGCCTAGCAAGGAATGAGTAAGGTGAGCACACAAGTCAGCCTCGCATGGAACGTAAAAGGTGAGCACAAAAGTCAGCCTCATGTGGGAGTGTTTGAGAGTGAATCAAAGTGTGATTTAGAGAGCACCCAAGTAAGCCTCATACAGGATGTATGATCGCGTGAGTGAGAGTGAATGAGTACATTCAGTACAGCCATCCCCCCAGAAGTAATACCGAGAGGTAGTTCCTGGGAGGAATGATGGCGGAGCCCAATGGAGTTTAGTCGGTATTAATGGCTGGTCACCATTCGAGTCCGACACGCCCCCAATGCACCCCGTGTGGTAGATTGGACCCTACCGTTAGCACGTGTACTGGGCTAGGACATAAAGGTCTTCTCCATTGTAAAAAAAAAAAAAAAAAAACACATACATACACACAGATATTTTGCGATCTCGGCGAACTGAGTCGAATGTTATATGAGACTCGGCCCTCCGGGCCTTGGTTAGAAAGTCGGTTTTTGGAGCAATTGCATAACCTTTCTATATGAGAAAAGCAAAAGAATAATATTTGATTAGCTTAATCAGCATGAGTTCAATGTTATCTTCATGTGATTATATTTTGAAATATACAAGAAAAGAAATCTTGCTCCTCCGTGATTCGTCATGATCCTTGCCAATGCGCTAGTTGTTCTCGCAGCCTTTTCACATACATAGTCGACATGGCAGTTGTAATTCAACTGATCGTCAACCATCACACCCAGGTGCTTCAGCGCGCGCATCGATGTAATGGATTGTCCCCCGACGCTGATCTCGAGACGCTGGATTTGCTTACGATTGCTAACCAGCACTACCTCAGTCTTGTGGTGAGCCAGCTGCAACCTGACGTTAACCATCCAGGTTTCCACGATGCCTATTGTCTCTGCCGTCAGCATCTCCACCTTCTCAAGGGTCTCGCCCGTTATCGTCAGGACAACATCATCTGCAAAGCTGACGATCTCCACTCCCCTGGGCAGTTCCAGTGTTAACACTCCGTTGTACATAATATTCCAGAGCGTTGGGCCGAGTATGGAGCCCTGAGGTACTCCCGCCGTTACCCTAATCGACCTCTGCCCCGTGTTCGTTTCGTAGACCAGTACTCGGTTCTGAAAGTAACTTTTCAGAACCTTGCACAGATAGTCCGGAACCCGCATTCTATGCAGCGCTACGGCGATGGCTCCCCAGCTAGCACTGTTGAACGCGTTCTTCACGTCTATTACCACGGCGCAGTAGCGATTACCCCTTCTCTTTTGCTTCAATGCTTTCTCCGCGTTCGCGATGACGATGCGGATGGCGTTCACCGTCGATATTCCTTTCCGGAACCCGAACTGTCTCTGCGATAGTCCGTTCTCACATTCAGCGTAGGTCGTCAACCTGTTGAGGTTGACTCTTTCCAGAAGTTTACCAAGAGTATCCAGCAGGCATATAGGCCGATACGATGCTGGATCTCCTGGTGGTTTCCCTGGTTTTGGCAGTAACACCAGCTTCTGGATCTTCAATCTATCCGGGAAGTAGCCATCGTCCAGGCATTTCTGTAGGACTATCCACAACATGTCCGGAAACGCCAGGATCACAGTCTTCAGTGCCACGTTGGGGATACCATCCGGTCCGGGAGCTTTCTTCGCTTTCGGCCCCTTTGCCACTATAAGGAGCTCGTCGTTGGAAACCCGATTGTCACCTGCATTTCCACCATCTGCATCAGCGTACGGTGTAGGCGATCATGCGGTTGGGTCGTGCTTGGGGAAAAGGCCCTCCACGATAATTTTCAGCTTGTCGCCGTACATTTCGACTGGCGTCATTGGACCCTTGATCCTGGCCATAACGATACGGTAAGCATTGCCCCAGTGGTTAGCGTCTACTTCTCTGCACAGCTCCTTGTAGCAGGTGGACTTGCTTAGCACTATCTCACGTTTAAAAGCGGTCCTGGCCGCCCGGAATGTTACCTTACACTCTTCTCTGACTGCCTCAGATCTTGCTCTCTGAACGCGTCTTCTGGCTTTTAAGCAGGTAGCCCGGAGGATGCTTAGCCTTTCGTTCCACCAGTACGCCTGTTCAAATCTGTGGTAATGGATTGTGACAAATAAATCAAGCGACCCGAAAACGCTCGAAAAACTTGTAAAACCCGCGTTACATTCTTGAAAGTGTTGTCATTTATACAGTTTGAGGTGCTCTGTTTCATCGTAGTGTTATCAAATCAGAAAATCTTCCAATTAAGCTTAAAAAGCAGTTGAAATTTTGTTTGCTCGGATGTTAAAGAACAATTAGTACTCCATCAGCATCAATTGTTTTTGTGCGTTGCTGTGAACGGAGCCTTGTCTCATTATAGCATAATGAGTTCCAGAAGAGAGGGTACATCGGCGAAGCGTGCTAAGCCCGATGAGATAACCATAACCAACGATGACATGTCCATCTCTCAACTTGGCGAGATGCTATCGAGAAAGCTGGAAACCACAAAGGATGAGATAACAGCCCAAATAAACGCAGGGATGCTCACCGTTAAAGCTGAGATCAATGCGGAGCTGGATCAGATGAGCTGTAATTTGGAGAAATCAATCAACGAACTCAAGTCTACGACGAACCAAAACAGAGAGAACATACGATCCACTAATGAAGCACTCTCTCGTGCTCTCAACTGCAATGACTTGATTGTCAGTGGCATACCATTTGTGCAAAACGAAAACTTAATGGGCTATTTCGAGATTTGGTGCCGTTTACTTGGATTTACAACATGCCCTTTGGTAGATTGTCGTCGCATTTCAAAACAACTGATGGTTCCTGGCAAACGGTACTTGATTCTGCTTCAATTCGCTATCACGAATCAAAGATATGATTTCTATTCCAAATATCTGAAAACGAGATCATTTACTTTGGATCAAATTGGCTTCAAATCAAGTGAACGTATCTATCTCAACGAGAATTTGACTGTTGCTGCTAGGACGATCAAACCAAAGGCTCTCGCTGCTAAAAAAGATGGCAAGTTGCATTCAGTGTTCACCAAAAATGGAACGGTGTTCGTCAAGGAACGTGCAGATTGTTTGGACAGTTCGATTTTCACCGAAGAACAGCTGGGGAAATTTACAAATTAGAAGTAACCCTTTTTCCAAAAAGCGCTCTCTTTCCCTTCTTTCCTTCCTTTGTGTTTTCCCGTGACTCCCCTCCTGAAAGTTGGCTGTTTACTGCATAGTAGTGCTCCTGTCCTTACAAGTGCTCTCGATCCTTCCATTCCATCCTTCTACATCCTTGGTACCACTCCTGAAAGTCGAATACCGTCGTTGCTGAAAATACTGCTGTTGCTGCTGATGTTGCTGCTCATGTGGCTGCTGTTACGACGCTGATGTTGCTGTTGTTGCTGATGATGCTGCTAATGGGACTGCTGATATTGTTGCTTCTGGTCGTGCGTTGTGGTGCTCAAGGCTAATGTTTTACTGTTTGGTGACAAAGTTGATTGATAAATATTGTATTACTAAGAAGATTGTATTTAGTACGTAAACACGATATTTTATATTTCATGAAAGTTTTTCGAGGTTGTTTTTGTGTAAAATTGATTGTCAGTGATATATTTTGATTGTTTGTTTATAATGTGTAGTATTCAGAGTAGTTCTTATTCAAATACGATTATTCAGATGCATTGCTTTTCGACACTTCTTCAAAAAGACTATGGCTAGTTCAACACAACCAAACATCTCCACAAACATTTGCATTCCTGGAATTGTTTTAAAATCGGCATTTTTTAAAAATATTGTCCATGTTCTCTATTAACGCTCAGAGTTTATGCGCAAGAAACATGACCAAATTCGATGAGCTTCGTCGGATTATGAATATTTCCAGAGTAGACGTCGCATGTGTGTGTGAAACGTGGCTCAATGATAGAAAAGACTCGAACCTTATCTTCGTCGATGGATACAATACAGTGAGGAGCGATAGACTAGGAAGGCTTGGTGGCGGTCTTGTAATGTATGTTAAAAAGAATTTTCAGTATAAAATTTTAGAAATGTCTTTTGTTGAAATATGAGGACACACAATTGAATTCATGTTCATAGAAATTGGCTTTCGACAGGACAAAATTTTGATCGGCTTCTTTTATAACCACCCCGATCTAGATTGCGCCGACCTAATTCACGAAAAATTATCTCAATACGGAGCTTTCTATGATAAAATAGTACGACTGGTGATTTTAATACGAACATGTTAACTAAGAATACAAAATCTGATCGTTTTGGGGATATGATGTCCTCGTTGTCAATGCATAATGTTGGAATTGAACCCACCTTCTTTCACACAAATGGATCATCTCAGTTAGATCTCATCATAACCAATAAAATTGAAACTATTTTAAGGTTTGGACAAATCAGTGTTCCCAATATTTCCCATCATGATTTGATTTTTTCCTCCATCGAATTTAACACAGACAATATATCTACGGACTTGAATTATCGTGACTACAAGAATATTGATCCTAATTTTATGTTGGATGAATTTAACAAATTCGAATGGAACCTCATTCGATTGACGACCCTGATGTTCTTGTAAATATTTTTAATTCAAACTTGAAGATACTTCACGATACCTGCGTCCCACTTCGCAAATTTAGAAAAAAACTCAAAATGTTGCAACCCTTGGTACAGCCCACTTATTGAAAAAGCCAGGATTGATCGCGATTTGTTGTATCATAAATGGAAATCTACGCACAACGAGGACGACTTTAGCGTTTTTAAACGATCACGAAACTAAGTCACTTGCATGGTTATAAAAGCAAAACAAACTTATTATAACAATATATTATCAAAAAACCTACCTTCACAGGTTTTTTGGAAAAGGCTGCGTAACTTGGGTTTCAATACACCTGCAAATAGCACAGAAACTAATTTTAGCGCAGATGAAATGAACTTATCATTTCAAAACAATTTTTCCACAACGCATAACTCTGATACGATGAATTATTTACAAAACACCGATGGATTTCAATTTAAACCAATCCAGGACTTTGAAATAGTCAATTCTATCTATGAAGTTACCTCAAATGCCGTCTAGATGAACTTCCAATCAAATTCATAAAACTTGTGCTACCATTAGTATTGCAGCCTTTAACTCATATGTTCAACAGAATAATTTTGTCATGCAAATTTCCAAATGCCTGGAAATACTCAAAAATCCTACCACTGAGAAAACGCAACAATATATGTTCTTTAGATAATTTGAGGCCAATAAGCATTCTTTGCGCTCTGTCGAAGGTTTTCGAACGTATAATAAAAAAACAAATATGTTCATATCTGCACGATAAGAATTTAATGTATAAACATCAGTCGGGTTACCGCACTGGTCATAGTACGAAAACTGCGACGTTAAAAGTTTGCGATGATATTGGTGCCATTGTCGATAAAGGTGGCAAAGTAGTGATGTTACTGCTCCATTTTTCAAAGGCATTTGACACTGTGTCTCATTCAAAGTTATGTCAAAAACTTCAAACAAATTTTGGTTTCAAAATGAACGCAGTTAGCTTGATTGAATCGTATTTGAAGCACCGAAAGCAAGCAGTTCATGTGGGTGATAGTTTCTCGAATTTTTTATCTGTATAGGGGTTCCCCAAGGATCAGTGCTCGGACCCGTTTTATTCAGTATGTACATTAATGACATGCCCTGCATTTTGAAACATTGTTACATACACTTATTTGCAGATGACGTGCAGCTGTATTTTTACTGCAGTGGTTTGAAAAATTTCACAATTGAAAAATTAATCAATGAGGATTTAGATAACATAAGACGTTGGGCTGAATCCAACTCACTCAAATTAAATGCTGGCGAAACAAAAGCACTTTTAATTTCGCGCTATAGAACTAGTGACTATCCCCGGCTAAAAATTGGAGAAGCATCAATAAAATTTGTAGAACATACGACAAGTCTTGGGTTTATTATTCAAAGCAATTTTGGTTGGGACAAATACGTCTTAAGTCAGTGTGGTAAGATCTACGCAAGCCTACGTTCTTTGTACTCAAAAGCCAACCTGATCTCTAGACAGACAAAACTTAAGCTATTTAAAAGTTATATATTGCCACACTTCATTGCTTGCGACTTTGTACTTCCTAGTGTATCCGCTCAAACTCTTGGACGACTTAGAATCGCATTGAATGTGTTCGGTTTGTTTATAGTCTAAGGCGTCGAGATTCAGTAACTCATCTACATTCTACATTAATTGGTTTCACTTTTGACAATTTCATAACAGCTCGTTGTTGCATATTATTGCATAAAATTATATATACAAAAAGTCCAAATTATTTGTTTGAGAAACTACAACCTTTTCGAAGCGCAAGGGTTAACAATTTCACAATTCCAACCCATTTTACATCCTTCTACGGTAACTCTTTTTTTGTGCGAGGTGTTTGTATGTGGAACTCTCTGCCGGATTCACTCAAACGTATACAATCATTAGAAGTGTTTAGGAAGCAATGCACAGAATTTTTTAATTGAATAGGAAGCAAATAACAATTAGTTAAACTCAATTTTCAATGTTAATAATCATTACCAAGTAAGATCGTTGTAGCATAAAAAAGATGAATGTCTTACGCTACTTGAGCAACAATAAAATAATAATAATAATAATAGTACGCCGGACGCCGGTAGTTCCTCGGCTCCATTTTCCTCGGAATTGTTATATCGCATGCCCTAGCTGTTGTTTCCGACAACTCATCGGCACTAGGAATTGGAGTGGCGCTGTCAGCACGAAGTGCTTCCACAAAAAGTTCCTTGTCGAATTTTTTTATTTTACACTTCCGCTCGCCAGTCCTCACTCTCTGCGTCACCGTACGATTTCGCCGACCAATGGTGTAGTGGATGGCTTGGTGATCACTATGTGTGTACTGCTCACTAACTCGCCATGTCATGTCATCCATCAGCGGCGCGCTGCAGAATGTAACGACGATGATGGATTCCCGACCGTCTTTACGGAATGTGCTAGCGGAACCTTTATTGCACAGCTTTACGTACAGCTTCGCCAGTGCTTCCAATTGGCTGTAACCTCGTGCGTTGGTCAGCCTGCTACCCCACTCCACGGCCCAAGCGTTGAAATCTCCTTCTATAACAACCGGCGTTCGCCCGACTAACGAGTCGGTTAATGCGTCCAGCATACGGTTGTATTGCTCTGGTGTCCACCGTGGAGGAGCATAACAGCTACACACGAATACGCCGTTTATTCTGGCAATCACGCAACCTTCGTGTGTGCTATCCACCAACAAGGAATCCACCCATCACTTGGATTGCCGCCATCCCTGCACTATCCACCACCCAGTTACCGTTATCGGGAGGGACACGATGCGGCTCTGCAATAATTGCAACGTCACACTTCATTTCTGTTGTTGTCTGCCACAACAGTTGCTGTGCAATGTCACAATGATTGAGATTGAGCTGGATAACCTCCATCATTATTGGCCTGCCTTTGCCTTTTTGTACTCTGGGCATAAGAAGCCTCCCGTCGTGTGGTCTTTTCCGACCTCATTTGTGCAGAGAAAGCAGCGGTTGCTTTGTGCAGTCTCTAGCAATGTGTCCCTTCTCCCCACATTTTCTGCACAGATCAGATCTGTCGGAGCCTCTACAGTTTCTTGCCTGATGGCCAAAACCCAGGCATCTGACACACCTCTCCATTTGTTTAGTGGCTCTAGGGATCAATCGCAACGAGCACACAGACCACCCGATTTTAATCATACCGGTCGACATAAGCTTGTTGGCTGCAGTTAGCGATAAGCGTATCACTGCTGTCTGTGTGCTACTGTACGCCTTCCTCAATCTTATTGATATCTGCTCCCTCTCCAGGTTTCCTTACTCTATTAGCGCGCTTCTCACTTCGTCTTCCGTTGTGATCTCGTCCAGATTCCTGCACTCGACCACTGCTTCCTGAACTAATGCTCTCACATTCGCATCTCCTCCCACCGCTTCTGCCACATGTTCCCGGTAGGCCGAGCTCGTATGTATGTATGTATGTATGTATGTATGTATGTATGTATGTATGTATGTATGTGTGTATGTGCGGATTTGTTAACGAAATGTCCACATCGGTTTCTCGGAGATGGTTGAACCGATTTTTACAAACTAAGATTCAAATGAAAGGTATAATATTCCCATAGGTTGCAATTGAATTTCATTTTCAACCGACATCTTGTTCCGGATTACGAGCTGAAGAGTATGGTTACAAACCAAAATTTGTAGATTTGTCCACATCGGTTTCTCGGAATTTTCTGAACCGATTTTGACAAACTTGATTTTAAATGAAAGGTCCATCAGCTGCTGTTGAATTTTGTGTGGATCCGAGTTCTGGTTCCTGAATTACAGGGTGATACGTACGATCACGCATAAAATCCCGATTCTAACGAATTCTGCGATGAATATAAAAAGGTGAATTTTTTTCCAAAATGTAAACACAACTGTTGAATTTGTAGATCTAGGTCACCAACAGTCATTCAAAGTCTCTTTGGCCACACTGGCCACCATCGACGGATCCGGAAGCATTCCGGAAGCATGGTGATGATCATAAGTACGACGGATCTGACGGAACACAACAATATATAATAATAATATCAACCCTACATTGGGTGTTTTAAAAAATTATGTTTATTATAAATTCGGAAATCACTGCACTTCACTCGAACGTTTCTAATACAAGACTGACTACTACTGCTCCTAACACGATCGATTTATTCGATCGTTCTGTCTAGTTTGCAATTTTACGTTGGCCACGTTGTTCAGGGTCCGAATTGATGACGGTGCCGTTGTGTTGCCATGTGGTGGAAGTGCCCGTGCCATGTGGTAGAACTTGCTGATGCCGCGTGGCGTGTTCGAAGGCTTCCTTGTAATTCCTCCGGGGGGTAAAAAAGCGTGTCCTCACGCGTTGGTGACTTCGTCTGTGTGTATTCCTGATGTGGGTGGCTTTCGATTTTTCCTGCGGGACAGCTTGGTTAGAATCCTGTGAATTTCTTGTCTAAAATAGAGAAGGGCAAATGTTGTTAGGGTTAGGCTGAGCGCCGTTGAGATTGAGATTCCGCTAAGCAGGCTCCAGTTCCAAAAATCATGATTGAACTGTTTCAGATGAATGTGATCCAGTAGCTTCCGGTTTTCTAGACTCCTGTTGTCGAGAGTTGTTATGTTGTGTGTTGGTACCAGTTGTTGTTTTATGACTAGGTCATGCATGGCTCCTTGGAAGATTGATTGTTTAATGGTTATGTTTTGGGATACGAAAATTTCCGTTTTGAAATGTATTTTGCAGTTCCAGAAGGAAATGATGAAGTTGCCGTTCAACTTCCGATTGGCGGGGCCACAATTTGATATTAGTTCGTTATTTTTTGCGTTGTTTATGAGAAGTGTGTTATCAGAAACGAGCTTAGCTATTGTTTCATTTTCTGTTTTTGTGTTACATTGACTGTTCACTCCCAAGATGATTGGGTAGATGCAGTCATCGTTGAATGGTTTGATGAATGTACTTCGTTGAACGTAGTTGTCTGGTTGTGAGGTTGTGTAAAGATTTTTCCGATCTTTGATGATGAATTTTGGGTAGTCTGTAATTATCGAATTGTTGTTGATTAGCGGGTGAATTTCTAGTACGATGGCTTCCCTTTCTTGTAGTTTTGGCACACCTAATATGTATAATAGTGTGTCCTTATTGAGAGCGATTTTGGGAGTTAGATATGACAGAGCTTGGTCCGGTATTTCGATTTTGACACCCTGTTCTTCTAACATTGTTTTCATAAGATGAATTTCCTTTAGGGATAAGACTTTGTTGCTTGGAATTGAAGCTTTTGCGAGAGTTACCGTTTCTAGTATGTTTTTACATTTCTTATAAAAGAAATGTATAGAATTCGCTCAAACTTTCAAGATTTTTTCCGAGGCCCGGAGGGCCGAGTCTTATATACCAATCGACTCAGCTCGACGATTTGGGACAATGTCTGTGTGTGTGTGTCTGTGTGTGTATGTAACGGACAAATTCTCATTCGTGTTTCTCAGCAATGGCTGAACCGATCTTATCCAAACCAATTTTAAATGAAAGAACTAAAAAACAGTATGAACGCTATTAATTTGTTTTTGATTCTGATGTTTAGTTTCCAAGATATGAATATTTGAATGCGTAAAAATGGAGTTTTTTGCAGTTTTTTTAAATTTTCTGCCGAAATTGACAATATAGATTAACAATTTATATGTTTTAGACAGCTTTAACAAATACCTTTCGAACAAGCTATAGATTGTTGAAATCGGACTATTATCAAAAGAGATATTAAACATTAAATGCGGACGAAAGATTTTTATCATTTCCCATTGCCAGAAATCTGACCAAAAACATGTAATCTATTATTAACGCCAAAACGGCTTATTTTAGGTCAATAGTATCTTCGGAGAATTTAATGGAGGCAATATGCCCTTTCTTTTGGTATTGTGCTTTTGCTGATAAATCTCCCTATGAGTGAGATATTTTCACAAATTTTCTTGGAAGTGATTATATCGAAATGATGCCTTCAGCAAATTTCTAGCTCTTACTTTTGCGAATAACTTTACTGAAGACTTCAAATATATATTTAGAATACTTTAAAAGTTATGGCTTGTTGTTTGTGGATTACCTTTTGTCGCCTATTTATTGTTCAATATAGTAATAATCCATTGAAATAAGCCAAACATTATTACGATAAAACGAATTTTGTGTTTCATTTTTCTATCTACAACCGCTAGAAATAATCACCGAACACTTCCAAGTTGTCTGGACGGAACTTGATAGCTTATCAGTGCAAAAATGTTCATTTGTACGAACCTTCTGACTGCAATTTTTCTAACTTATAACCATCGGATCGATCTGAAACATCGGAAAAGCGAAATAAATAATTCCAAGCAACGGCGTAGCCAAGAGAAGGTTTTGGGGTTTAACACCATACAACCCCCCTCCCCCCACCACAACCAAAAAAAATAATGGATTGAAGTTGAAAATTTATTGATGCAGACTGATTTAATTCAATATTACAATAACAATTATCTGATCCGTAGATTGATAACCTGTTGTTTTAAACATCATGAGGACTTTTGATAAATTGTCGGAATGGGGTCCTGATATGTAACTGATCTCTTGGTCTTGATTTCACAGTTGTCTAATAGCATCAATATCAAATTCCTGTCTGAAAACATTCCAATAGAAAATTCCAGAGTTCTGTAATCAATCATAATCCTTAGATTTCTTTTCAAATTGAGCTCGCTTTTGTAGAGATGTACTGTAATAAAGGTCTTTATTTAATAGGAAGCGAAGTTAAAATTGATTTAATGTCTATGAAATATAGAACTGCTCACCAAAAAAATGCATAACTTTCAACATTTGCTAAAAATGTTTTTGCCTTTCTCATACACTCTAAAATTCGTCAATCTAATCCCGACCCGGAGGGCCAAGTGTTAAATGCCAATTGACTCAGTTCGTCGAGATCGGAAAATGTCTGTGTGTATGTATGTGTGTGTATATGTGTATGTGGAAAAAAATGTGACCTCGGTTTCTCAGAGATGGCTGGACCGATTTGCACAAAGTTAGTCTCAAATGAAAGGTACAACCTTCCCATCGGCTGCAATTGATTTTTTTTATTGATTGGACGAGAGTTACGAGTTGAAGAGTGCAATCACACATCAAATTCCCATATAAACTGAAATGAAACATTTGCTAAATCAAATTTGTATTTTTGATGCCAAATGACTTTTAAATGCATGAAACATTGAGATTTGATGTAAACTCGAAAAAAATAATGTTTGACAAAAATTGACTTTTTTGGACTTTGGCACATTTTTGCCTTTCTCATATAGAAAGGTTATGCAATCACTCTAAAAATCGTCAATCATACCGGCCCGAGGGGGGTATGCAGTGAGGGGTTGCTACTTTAAAATTAAAACTAGTTTAAAATTTATTAACAAGTTGAAAATTTTCGGCAGGACCTGGACCTCCCGGATCTTTCTCAATGATCCGCCGCTGGTTTCAAGATATGTTTCCGTATAACATAGTATCTCAAGATCGTGGCAGTCGATCCATTGTATGTATGTGCAAATCGTACTGAACATGTAATATTCATTTCCACCATTGTATTGAACATAACCAGCCATGGAATCGTAGTCTGGACAAATGAGACAAGCACAATTGCACCACTAGGTGGATTAAAACAGGTTTTTATTTTGGGAATGCGTCGAGTTGAGACGAAAACGTAATATGGTTAATAACGAGGATAACACTTTCCGAATGTAGAGAGAAATTTATGAAAAATGACGATTTCCATGCGACTCTAGCAGGTCCTGATTGATTTTGATGAGCATTTCATTTTTGTTGTATGGCCAATTATATGTATAGGTCAAATGCTCAAAAGGGTAATTTAAGGATAGCATCATTCTGAAACCGCCAATCTCGGAGGTTTAGTATTTTCGATGAGTTTTACAAACGTTAAACAGCGCTTCATTTGATAAAATAATTCTGACGGTATATCGTCCAAGAAGTATTTATGGTGAATTTTCTCAGGTTAACATTCATGACTACAATAAAGACTCAACAAATTCGCTAAAGACACGAACTCTGTTACTATTTTCTGAAAAATAATTCTGCTTAATTTTAAAACTTCAAAAATTATGGTTTCGGAATTATGCCGTTTGGACAGTAAGATCGATTTTCACCAAACCCTCACCAAACCGAATTTCTGGCTACGCCGCTGACTTCAAGTAAGTAGAAACAAAGTCGTTCTACGCTCGTTCACAAGAAACTTCTTCGAATGCTGAATATCTATTATAATAAATTGAAACCCCGATTTTATCAGCCAAATATGAACACATGTTTGATGGGCTCTAGCAGACGAACAAGACTGAATTCGAGTAAATCCTTTCTTGAGCATGTTTCCTTATCATGAAGATGGAAATATGCAAAAATAAAAAGTTCATCATAATCAGAAATAGTTTTCAGACCACATCAAGGGACGGGAAGAATATTTTAACAGTTTCAGTTTATTATAAAGAAAAAAAATTGCCCGATTTAGTCAATGTCCCCATTTTGTCAGCCTAAAATGCACCACAAGATTGATGAAAATGGGTCTTTATTGTATGTATTATTCACTGTGTTTCACATTAATAGGTACATTTCATTTTTGGGGATTTTTTATTGCTTCGAACTACAACAATTTTTAGGTAGTTTTCAAGGGACATAGACTTCTTCCAAAATTTGGCGAACCTATTCCAATTCGAATACCAATTAATTGGTATACTTAAGGGTTTATATGTTGCAGATAGAGAAAAAACTGAAATTTTCAGCTTTTTTCCTACACAATATTACGAAAGCAATTTTACCTAATAAGTTTGTGAAAATTATAAACTATTTGAAATTTTTTAATAGTTTTATTTTTTATTTAACCGCGATTTTTTAATAAATAGTGACCAAGTCAAGGAAGTCACCTTTAGAAAAAGTCGATGTCGAAGTAAAATTTGGAACTATGCACGCATGCACTTCAGAGATAGCGTGATATCAGAAGCTGCGATTTCATTTCAACGCTTTTTTGTGAAAAGGGCGATACTTACAATTGTAAACATAAGGCTTTTTTCATACATGCGAATGGGGGCTTTGAAACGCAACAAATTAACCTAAAAATTTGGATTCTGCGATATTGCTTTCTTAAACTACAGCAAAAAATACAACGGGCGAAACTGTATTTTGTTTGTTTATTTAAAGTTTCGACCACCACGCTCCATACAAACAAACAGGGCGATACTTTTTTTGCTAGCAGTTTTGAGGCGAAACTGTTTTTTTCGTATTTTTTAGGAATATTAAGCTGATACCAGCTGTAAATAGTAACAATGATCGCTATTGAAAAAACCCGGACGAAATCGGTGGTGTAAAACGTTAGTTATTGTAAAAAAAACGTAAGGGCGATACTTCAATGCTGATAGGTGGGACTGAAAAGGTAAACAATCGCCAAAGGGGTGATACTATCATTTTGTCAATTTGAATGGCAAAAAAAAATTTAATTTAATAATTTCAAATACTTTATAAAGTTTTGGATTTCGATCACTGAATCATGCAATCAAGAATGTAAAAAAACACAATAGCTCCTAAATAGGAAATAAAACCAAGTCTGGAAATATTCACTGTTGATTTTCTTTGAATGGTATCACTGCTAGTATCGCCCTTTTCAAGAAAAAGCGTAGATTTCTTAGTTCTCAGTCGCGTTGGAAATTTGAGTAAAGTATAAACTTCAAAACAATAAAAAAAATCGATTTTTTTGGGTCAGTACAATATATAACCCCTTTAGGAAAATTCAGTTTTCCCACCACAATGCATTGATTGAGGAATTTAGATATTTTATTAACAGAGCATTAGCAATAATTCGTTTGTATGTCTATTTTATGGGCCATTTTTTCGCTTTCCCATTGCTTTGGTTTGAGATTTCTAGCACTGATGTTGTCCTATGCTGATTTGAGCGATTCTCTGAGTCCTGCCACTATCCCATGTAGTATGTGTTATCAAAAACATCACGAAGCATCAAGCTCTAAATGTTCTCAAACGATATAATATCCGAAGAGAGTGATAAGAGTTATAAGAAATGTCTCATCACACTGTTAGGTGGATTAAAAGCGTTTTTAGTATTTTGTTGACTGTTTCTATGTTGATTATTGTGTTTATGATTTGGATTTCGTTTAAGATGAGGTTATTGTCGTTTGCATTCTCTATTAGTTTGTTAATAGTTTTTGTGACGTCCTGGATTCTTTTACCAAGTTGTGTGTTAATCCGAGTCTGTTGATTATTTCCGTCGACTAGTTTATTGAGCGTGTCGTTTATCAGATGAAGGTCTTGGGCGTCCGGGCTTCCTCCGATCCATTTCCATACTGTTCCTACGGTGTCCCATCTTTTTTGGCGATGTGGCTTAATTTGCAAGAAATTATTGTAGAGTTCCTTAACTTTGTATTGAATTATGGTAGATAACTGGGAATTAGTTTTGCTGTATGCTATATTTATCAAGCTGTCTATTGTAGTCTCTATATCTGTCAAGTTTATGGGGTGTATAACGTTAATAACTCCTGTCTGAATTTTACAATGACCTTTCTCTAATACCAATAACGGTTTTTTGTTAAGGTTAGTTAGTTCTAATTCTTGGCTTTTTATTATTGTTAATATTGTTGTGAAAATTAAAGCTATATGAATTGGTGGGAATTGTCTCATTTTCCTGACGTTTCGTGTCGAGTGAAGGAGTTTGGGGGATTTTAATCTACGGCTTGGGATGGCTGAAACGAGAAATTTCAAAAGTTTTTAGTGTTTATATTCTTTTTGTTTTGTCTCCGTGTGGTTTGAGGCCCCTTTGGAATCTGAAAAAGGAAAGTGACAGGTATTATTAGGTGATTAAACTAGTTGTTTTTTCTTAATCTTTTTAGTTTGTTTTATTGCGCTTAACATTCCTATTAATCTTTATGGTTTTATCGTGGTTTTCCAAGCATTTTGTAGCTATGTATCTGGGGTCGACTTTCTTCCTAGTGCCCTTTTTAATATGAATGTCGCTGTTTACGTTAATATTTGGTGGTTCTTCCTTTTTGTGGTTGTATTTTTTCATATTGTTTTGTGCTTTTTCCAAATTGAGGATTATTTTATCGAATAATTTTTGGGCTGCTTCCGAAATTTCTGCCGGGTTCGTAATGTTTCTCTGATTGAACACTACTTCGTTGGGAGTGAACGAGGTAGCTGAATGTACTGTTTCGTTGTACAATGCGTTTACAACGGACATGATTTCTAGGGAGGATAGTTCAGGGTATTTGTGTTTATTGGTATTAAACATTTCTATTATAGTACTGTGGGTCTTTTCTATTTGCCCGTTCGATTGGGATGAGGATGCGAATTCAATATTAATTCCTAAGTTTGCCAGGAAACCTTTAAGCTGAATGCTGGTAAAGGTTGCCTCATGGTCGCACACAATAGTTTTTGGTAATCCGAAATTTCTGAAATAGGAAGTCAAGGCGTTTTGAATGTCCGCCGTGTTTCTTGTGGGTATTTCGATTAATTGTAAGTGCTTGGAAAATGCACATATGAATGTTAGGTAGTTACTTTTGTCCATACCAAAGATGTCCATGTGAACTCTCTGGAAGGGAGATTTTTCGATTGGCCTTGGTGAAATTTTAATGTTGTATGGCTTTCGCTCATACTTGTGTTGCGCGCATATGGGGCAAGAATTGTTGAAGGTTCTTATTTTCTTTATCATGTTGGGGAAGTAGTATGATCTCTTTATTTGTTTTTCTATTTCTTGAATTCCGCGATGGGCCCTTTCGTGCTCTTTTTTCACGATCGCGTCTTGTCTTTGCTCCGACAGGACGTCTTCCACCATGTTTTGTGTGAGTACGAAGTGTGAGGGTGAACCTGAAAAGTGTTCTCGGTATACTTCTTGTATGAGTTGTAGAGTGTCTTCGGGGGCGAGGATAGCGGTTTGCTTTCCATTATGATATTGTTTGATGGTGTTTGTTATCAAATCTTTGTTGAGATTGTCACTACAAATAATGGTTCGGGTATGATGAGGAAATATTGCCTCATGGATAGTTGTGTTGATTCTGGCGTGTTTAAAAATTATTTGATTTCTGTAGATGTTAATTGGTCGTTCCGTAAAGTGTAGGAAGAAGTCTGAAGAGGTGTCTGCAGAGTGGACTGTGCTATCATCGGTTTCTGTCGCCGGTGCGTTTTTTAATCCGAACGGCATTCGTAGAAATTCATAATGTCCTTGATCCGTGCTGAAAGCGGTTTTATTTCTTGAACTTTCGTCGAGTTCAATCTGGTGGAAACCTGATTTTAAATCTAGAGTGGTGAAGTATGTTGCTTTCCCCAAACTGTCGAGTATGTCTTCAATTTGTGGTATGGGGTGTTTGTCCTCGATCGTTTTATCGTTCAATTTACGATAATCGATGACAACCCTGAATTTCCTTTTCCCAGATGCGTCCAATTTCTTGGGAACTACCCAAATTGGTGCGTTCCACGGAGATTCTGAGTGTGTTATGATGCCGTTTTCCAGCATATCGTTGACTTGTTCTTTTACGGTTTCTTTATGAGCGTGGGGGTATCTGTAGGTTTTTGTATAGACCGGGAGGTCGTCAGTTGTGTTAATTTTATGTTTAATTTTCGTAGTTGCAGTAAGTTTTTCGTTTTCTTTAAGTATTACATCGCTATGGTTCTTAAGGGTATCTAGTAGTCGGTCTCTTTCGAACTTGGAAAGGTGTTTTGTTCTGATTAGTTCGTCGAATGGGTGTGGTTCCAATTTTTTCATATTCGGTTTGTCTGAGAAGAAACTGCGTGTTTCGAAGTTGTTAACTTGTAATTTTAATTCCGGGAATGAGTTCTGTGAGATTGGTTTCTCGTTTGCTCGAATTACGACTGTGGTTCTATTATTTTTAGCTCTATAGATTCCGGGTTCGATGATTATGTTTTCATTCAATTTTGAAGGTTTAGTTACAAGCCAATCACCGTTTTTATCGGTGCCAAGGGTGAGAAAATGATTTTGTTCGATTCTCGTTGGTTCGATGTTGTATTTATGAACCGGGAATATTGTGTCGCCCACTGTTAGTGTGAGATTCTGATAATTTAATACGGCGTTGAATTTGGAAAGGGTTTCTGTGCCTATAAGACCATCGAACTCGGGGTGGAAATCTAATTCATATAGGGTAATTGGTGGTAATTTTTCACTTAGTACTTTACATTTACCCTTTTTGTTTACTATTCTATTGCCTGTAATGTTTTTAGTGGTGGTAGGTGTGATTGTTTTTGTCTTACTAAGTATGCCAGGCTTCACAATGTTCTTGTTGGCTCCTGAATCAATAAAAAATTTAAAGGTTTGGCCCGTATTTTGTTTGGTGATTACGAGATATGGTAAAAAATTGTGTGACTTCAGTTGCTTTGTTACGTCTCTGAGTTCTGAGTTGAAATACAACAAAAATTTTCTTCCGTTTCGCTTTGCTCACTTTCCGTATCTCCATCGGAAATTTCGTTATTATTTATTTGTTTGTTCAGTGTTAATTTGCTTCGTATTGAGGAATCGACGTCCATTGGCTCGGTTTTAAATTTTTGTTGAGATGGTTCGAATTTGGGTTGATTGAACTTGTGCCGGTTTGGTTTGACTTCGTCGTTCCGGTTTTTTAAATTTTTATTGAAATTGCTGTTTTCTCCAGATGGACTGTATTCAGGATATTGTTTCTGTTTATCGTATTTTTCTTCGACTGTTATTTTACGGGTAGTTTCATTGGAGGTGAATTTGCAAAGAAATGCGTAAGCTTGTTCGATATCTTTAGGACCGTTTGCCTGGACATAGCCGAAGTAGGGTTTTTGTAGGCCACTAATAAATGCTGCCAGGCTGTATTCGTCTATAAATGAATTTATGGCGTCCCAATTGGAGTTGTATTTTGTATTTTGTTTTGCGATCGATTTTATATTCTGTATTAATTGTTTGGTTTTCTGGTAATATTGATTAACATTACCATCCATTTTTGTATGCCAGAGTTGACAGTTGTATGTAGATAATTCTTGTTTGTCGCCTAGGCAGGCGTTTAGAATTTCCTTAATTTCAGTGAAGGTTGTAGGGCTTCCGTTTGTACACAAGATGTCCCTTGCTTCACCTTCAATTTTATTTGCCACTGCTGTGACGTACATTTGGAATATAGGTGGACTCACTAAGGGTTCAAATACACTCAAAGTTTTTTCTGCTGTCTCTAGCCAGCTGTTTAATTGTTTTTTGCTCCCTTTAAATGCGGGTAGCGTTTTGATTGGGTCAGGTATCTTGAACGGATCACCTGACGTAGTTAAGTATTGTGGTGATTGCGGCGTCGGCATAAATTGTCCGGCACTCGCGCTGCTATTAATTTTTGCTTGTATAGCACCTAAGAATGTTTCTTGCTGTTGTTGCCTGTTACTAATTTGTTTTAGTGCAGCTAAGATATCATCCATGGTGGGGTGATCAACGGGTTGATCATTAGTGTTGTTGAGCGACATAATATTTGTCAGCTCGTCAATTTTTCTTTGGTCGATGGGAACGTGTGAATGTCCTCCGGACTCGATGGAATCGATATATTCTTCTGAAGAGCTCAAATTCCTGCTGCACAGAAATTTGTTTTGCCTTGCGTCTTTCAGTGCTTTTGGCATTCGTTAATTTCAAAGAACGACACCTATCTAGTAGTGTGTTGTTCGAATTAGCGCCTATCTGGTAGTACGCCAATTAGAAGATCGTCTATTTAGTAGTGCGATCTTCTGGTTGGATGAGCGCCTATCTGGTAGTACGCTGATCCGAAATGAGTAATGTTTTTCTTTGAAATAAAAAAAAACTCACTCACCTGTCGTGGTGTAGGTAGCTGAAGAACGCTCCACGTGTTTATCGGCGGGGGATCCTCGAATCACTCTGGCGGCTGTTGCCTTCAGCCAGCGATGCTAAGTTTTATTTTAGCGGGTATCACTGTTTTTCACTTTGTTAGGATGAAAGTCCACTGGTTTTTCCGATAAATCACTTCTTCACTTCCTAATACCGGCTGCGCCAATAATAATATCAACCCTACATTGGGTGTTTTAAAAAACTATGTTTATTATAAATTCGGAAATCACTGCACTTCACTCGAACGTTTCTAATACAAGACTGACTACTGCTGCTCCTAACACGATCGATTTATTCGATCGTTCTGTCTAGTTTGCAATTTTACGTTGGCCACGTTGTTCAGGGTCCGAATTGATGACGGTGCCGTTGTGTTGCCATGTGGTGGAAGTGCCCGTGCCATGTGGTAGAACTTGCTGATGCCGCGTGGCGTGTTCGGAGGCTTCCTTGTAATTATATATCTGAACCTGAACCTCAAACTTAACGATCTTAGCAAATGCAAGCGAAAATTGTTTTTAAAAAATTCTTTATTATTAGCTTAACTATTTTTGATAGTTACCAAAAGGAAGAATAAAGGTGAAAGTGCTGTTTATGTCTCACAAATAAAGAACCAGACAAATTGGATTCTTTCTGCTGCAATTGAGAGTAAATTTGATGTTAATTTTTTTTTCTTATGTTTATATTAACACTGTCTAATTGTGGCAAATATATCCCACACGCTGTACGGCGTTTTATTTAATTTCAATATGGTTCCCAAACTTTTGGGAATTTCCAACACTTGCAATTGCAATTGGTTTTTGATAACGGCGAAATCTTTGCACTAACCCCTTTAACTCTCTTGTTACCTACCGTACCAATCAGTCTAAAATAACCTTTGCTATTTCAATATGTCGTCTCTAGCTCACTCCGTTAATTGCCGTTTGTCCCCAGCTTCGCAGAGCACGAGTACTCCTCAGGTTCCTTCCATCGTGGTCGACCTACCTTGCTTGCTGTTACTGCTCCTAAAAACTGTAGTCGAACGAGATTTATTTGTTATAAACATTTGTTATGAACGGCCGAATATAACAGCTACAGGAAGCGCTGAGACAAAGAAATTTGAGAGGTTCCACCGTTTCAAGAAACACCAAAAAAGGGGATTATCTTCTCGCTGATAAACGATCTAACTTTCTTCATGGTCTTTGCTATAATTTTAAAGAGGTGGCCTGCTTTACTGCCCATGACCAAATATTCGTTCCTTTTTTGTTGCTATGCAACTATGAAAACGAGCGTTAAGTTTGCAACAATTTTCGCTATTTGCAATTGTAGGTCATTGCAGTACGTTATTTAATCTTCTATCAACTTTAGATTTGATTTCATTTGATTTTTCTTTATTATTCTTCAACCATATGATTTCCTTCTGATACTCAATTAGATTTGGTGTTGGGAATCTATCGTAAGCTGCGCGCGTCCACTATCATCGTCTACTGATTCGCCATTTGGATGTTTGTCATAATACTGTTTCCACCTATAGATCATTTCAAACATATCTCCCGTGGCACATAGCCCTCGCAAGAACGATTCGCCATCTTCCTTGTCTTATTATCGTATTAAAGCTCTATCGCCACGTTATCTGGATCTACCGTACTTTCGTTCGAATACTGAGTTTTTTTCTGATCCGTGCTTGTTTGTATCGTTTCTCGTTCACCCTCGTATGGTGCTGCATCATTCTCGCCTTTGCCGCTATCTTCTCTTTATCTCAGTAGTGCTACCTGTGGTGCTTCATAAGTTGCTCCAGCCATCAAGAGTAGTCACATCGACCTATTATTCCGTTGGTAGTGCCGTCTCCAGCTTCTGCACGTATTTCTGCAGCACCATCGTAGCTGCCAGATGTTGAGCCTAGGTGTCCATGCTCACGAGTGTTGTACTAACGTTTCTGTGGTTGAGAAGAAGGCCGTTGTCGTTTGTAACGGAGTGTAGACTGTCCGGTTCGTTCACCGGTTTGCACCTGCTGACCTATGTGGGCGTTTATGTCGCCGTAAATCAGCTTAACATCCCATCGTGAGCAGCGGTCATAGAAACGCTCCAGGTCCGCCTTAAATGCATCTTTGTCTTTCGCTGGTCTCGCTTTGTGTGAGCAGTGAACGTTGAAGATACGGTAGTTGAAGAAACGGGCTTATTATTGTCACTACATTCTCTTGCTGTTACTTGAGCACTATATAACCCAGCTTGTTTGTTGTGCCGCCGCTCTGGTAGAATGTGGCTTCTCGATGCTAGCTTTTTCAAACCTTCTGTCCTGTTGAGCAATGCTACGACCCCGAAGTTACGAGTTTACAGCCCTTCGTGCAAAATTCGATCGATCCCCTGGAAGCCAAGCGACTTACAGTTCCAAATTTCCAATAGCACTTTTTCGTAGCATGACTTAATTGATCCGATCTGTACGCAAAAGCTGTGTTTCCAGACGGCTTGTTACAGCTCCTATCTGGTCGGAGACTTCCAATTTCACTGAAGGTGACGATAGCCCACAGTTTATACGTTGTGTGTCCATCAAAAAAAAACAGGCCGACCCGGGTACCCGCAAATTCAAAAGTTTGTAGCTTTGTCAATTTTTAATCGATTTAGGGCACTTGGATGTTTTGAATTCAGGAAATCATCCACTTCTAGAAGCAGTGAAATTGATCACGACGAATATATCTGGTTAAACCCACTAATCCAGATTTCCGGAAGGATATTCCAGTACTGAGAAACAATTTGGAATTATTACAGAGGGTTCTTATCGTTGTAGGATCATATGACGATTTGACCTAGAACCAGTCACTCACTGCCTTGCGGGCACCTGCTCCGGAAAGAGCATTGCGGTCACCTATATTATTATACATTTTATATCCCAGTATTGGAACTTACCTCCAGTAATTCGAATAACCGTGAACCAGATGCATTTTTACAGATTCTAAAAGTGGTTGAGTTTTGGAATTCAAAACATCCAAATGTGTCTATATTGGAGAAAAAATGCCATAGCTACGAGTATTTCGGTTTTGGGGGTACTTGGGTACCCTGCCGGGCTGTTACGGGTTAAAAAAATCCAAAAGCCCTTCCTCAAACCCCCGATCATCGGATCATTAGTTTTTTCCCACAAAAGCAATGCTTGGTATTATTCTAAGATGTCACTAAGTTGCAATTTCCCGTTTGGGAAAGAGTACTGTAATTTCATGAATTAAAATCTGCAAAGTAGTTCGCTGTCGGACACATAACGGTTAAGTGCGACCTTGTGAACAGAGTTGTAACCTCGCTTTGCTCACCGTGATTAATACGCAACGCTGCCGCAAAGCTACTTGGTCAAGTTTGAATACGTTTTATTCTATTGATTCCAAATGGATAAAATAATGTATTCATTTCATTATTGAAAGTTTAATAAAAAACTTGTTTTAATCCACCTAGAGGTGCAATTGTGCCTTTCTCATTTCTCCAAACTATGATTTAATAGCTGGTTCGTACAATATAACATTATGGAAATGTCTTTCATTCTTATTACACTTGGTAAGTATATATAAGAGCACCTTTTTGCATTCATCGCGGTATCGGTTTGAATCGGAGTTTTTCATGTGATCGCACTCCACAACCCGTAACTCCGGAGCCGGAAGTCGGATGAAGATGGAATTTAATATCAGTTTCCGGGGACCTTTCATTTGAGACTAAGTTGATTAAATCGGTCTAGCCATTTTCGAGAAACCAATATAACCGTTATTCTGAATTTGGATGCTTCCGGATCCGTCGATGGTGGCCAGTGTGGCCAAAGAGACTTTGAATGACTGTTGGGGACCTAGATCTACAAATTCAACAGTTGTGTTTACATTTTGGAAAAAAAATTCACCGTTTTACATTCACCGCAGAATTCGTTAGAATCGGGATTTGCTGCGTGATCGTACGTATCACCTGTAATTCAGGAACCAGAACTCGGATCCACACAAAATTCAACAGCAGCTGATGGACCTTTCATTTAAAATCAAGTTTGCCAAATCGGTTCAGAAAATTCCGAGAAACCGATGTGGACAAATCAACAAATTTTGTTTTGTAACCATACTCTTCAACTCGTAATCCGGAACAAGATGTCGGTTGAAAATGAAATTCAATAGCAACCTATGGGAATATTATACCTTTCATTTGAATCTTAGTTTGTAAAAATCCGTTCAACCATTTCCGAGAAACCGATGTGGACATTTTGTTAACAAATCTGCACATACACACATACATACATACATGCATACATACACACATACATACACACAGATATTTTGCGATCTCGGCGAACTGAGTCGAATGTTATATGAGACTCGGCCCTCCGGGCCTCGGTTAGAAAGTTGGTTTTTGGAGCAATTGCATAAACTTTCTATATGAGAAAGGCAAAAGAATAATATTTAATTAGCTTCATCAGCATGAGTTCAATGTTATCTTCATGTGATTATATTTTGAAATGTTGGTGGAATGGGTTTGAAAGTGGAGGGAATGGGTAGAGTGGGAGTGGAGGATGCGTCAGAAATCCTTCATCTTATTTCGGTATACAGGGTGGATGAAGGAAATGCGGGCGTGAGGGTGGTCCAAGGGGAGGGGAGTGATGAAGGAGGGAGGTGCCCGGACAAGGCGGGGGGGAGGGGCGGCGACACAATACTCAACTGCATATTTTGCCTTCCATTTGAGACTTGGTTTGAAAAAATCGGTTCAGTCATCACCGAAGAACCGATGTGACTTTAATTGTAGAATATGCCCGGAATTCCGGACTTCCGGAATCGTCGATAGTGGACAATATATTCAAAGAATGTTTGATTGGCAATCAGTTATCTAGATCTGCGATTAGAAGTAATTTGGTGACCATTTCAATAGTTTTTAGCCTCTGAGGTATTACGATTGTACCGATTTATATGGGAAATTCCAGTGTATCCTTACTAACACCCCTGTAACACCGAAAGCAAAAGTCAGAACTGAATGAAATTCAGCAGCAGTCAATGGTATTACTGTATCTCATATTTGAAATCAAGTTTGTAAAAATCGGTAGAGAATTCGTTGGGGAATGGGTGTGATATTAGCTGAGGAAGTTGGCAAGTTCCCCGGGGGCGTCATGAACTGTTATAGGTGGCCAATGTGGTCAAAGCTGCTTTAATTGATCATTAGTGATCCAGACCCGCAAACTAGAGTAATGTTACATCAATTTTAATATGTTTTACATCATTTTAACATCATGGTGGTACCAGTTTATATGGGAATTTGCTGTGTGACCGCACTCTTCAACGTGTAACTCCGGAACCGGAAGTCGGATCAACTAAAAATTTAATAGCAACCTATGGGAGCGTTATACCTTTCAAACGAAACACACATACATACACACACAGACATTTGCAGAACTCGACGAACTGAATCGAATGGTATATGTCACTCGGCCCTCCGGGCCTCCCATAAAAAGTCGGTTTTCAGAGCAATTGCAATACCTTTCTATTGAGAAAGGCAAAACCTGTTTTAATCCACCTAGCGGTGCAATTGTGCCTTTCTCAATCATGAACACGTGAATGTTTGCGTTGTTTATATTCATTAAAAGCTTTCAAATGCATATATTACATTTTATTATTATACATGACATGACAAATATACAAGAAAAGAAATCATTATTCGAGGTCTAAAATTTTGTAAATGAAAAAAACAGCCACGGTAATATTAAACTGAAAACCTGTTTTAATCCACCTAGAGGTGCAATTGTGCCTTTCTCATTTCTCCAAACTATGATTTAATAACTGGTTCGTACAATATAACATTATGGAAATGTCTTTCATTCTTATTACACTAGTTAGCACTGCATCGACATAAAACAGATATCATTCAATATCAAGGCCAAGTAAATAATCGAACAGTTTGGATAAACAGCCAAGACCACCCATCATCATCAGCATCAGCATTATTAGGATCATAAAATAAACCATACATCCGTCGTAGCAGATAAACAGTTCGTGAGAAGTGTCGCATAAAGATAATAGTTCGTGGGAAATGCAGCTTCTAAATAAACAGTTCCTGGAAGACCACCCGCATCGATAACCATTCATCAAGGACAGGAGTTCCCTATATAAGTTAATCTTAAAATGAATTGTAGTTAGTCTTAAGTAAAGATTTGAATAAAGAGCACAAGCTCTAAAAAATTATATTTTTTTGACTTTCTCTTCTAGAGAAGTCTTAACTGGCGCCCGAATAGGGACCAGTAGTGTGAAACTAATCTGCAGTAAAAAGTGAAAGTGCAAAGTGAAACCACCGAGTAGATCACAACGTTAAAGTAGGGTGACTACTTGGAAGAAAAAAAAGAACGCACCAGATAGTGAAACCGTTAGAAGTTATCACATCTGCACCTGTAGAGAAATCCATCCGGATCGCAAACGCAGCCGCACTGTTCCAGAACCTAAGTAGCCAGAGTAGCTAGTAACTCACTACTGGCAAAAGGGAGACTTCAGGACGTGCTGAGAAGGAGGAAAGACACACTGCTGGTTCCGCCTCGACCAGGTTTCAATTGCACCCGGCAATTGGTCGAGCTAAGGAGATAATAGGATTCGATACAACCCCGAACGCGCGCTCCGAGTGTTCCACGATTCCGTACGTAAGAGTTTTCGGAACTGGACATCACGTATCCCGCAGTCTTGCGGCATACCCACAGGATGTTCGGACTATTCATGTAAGTAACCTTAAGAAAAAAAATATATATATAAAAACAAAAAAGTGAAACCAAACAAAAAAGTGAAACCAAAAAAGCAATTGATAGAATTAAGAAGTGAAAACCAAAAAAGTAATTAACAAGTGAAAACTAACAAGTGAAAACTAACATAGTGTATAAGGAAAAGTGTACTAACAAAACATACTAACACAGATAATCTAACTAAAGTGAACTAACAAGTAACAACATAATATTTAGCGAGGAGTGTAGTATTAACTTCACCAACAATTGATAACTTAATTAGAGAACTTGAAAATCTCCATATCGACATGGCCCAGGTACAGGTACAAGAGATTTTGGATCGTATTGCGGCACTAGAAGCTGCAAGAGTGGTTCCCGTAGAAGAGGATTATTTGGATCCTCCTCTACATTTGACAAACACCACTCCAAAGATTCCGGATTTACTGGTCCAGTAAATCCGGAATCTTTTGAAAAGATTCCAGATTTGGTGAAAGATTTACCTATCTTCACCGGCGATCCAAATGAAATATCTATTTGGTTGAACGATGCCGAAGGGCTCGTCTCCCTTTATAAACCTCACGCAAACAGTTCTCTCGAACAAAAAAATAAATTCCACATGGTTTGCCAAACCATTAGAAGAAAAATACGAGGTGAAGCGAATGATGCACTAGTAGCATCAAACGTGAACATCAATTGGAAATTAATTAAGAGAACGCTTGAAACATATTACGGAGAAAAACGCGACATTGGTACTTTAGACTACCAATTAATGAACTGCCAACAGAGAGGCAGATCATTAGAAGAGTATTACGACGAAATAAATAGACTATTGTCCTTATTGGCAAACCAAATAAAGAGTGACACACGATTTACTCACCCCGAAGCTTCTAAAGCAATGATTGAAACCTTTAATGACAAGGCCCTTGACGCTTTCGTCAGAGGACTTGATGGTGATATCGGAAAATTCTTGAAGAATTACAGACCTGATTCATTGGCTTCTGCATACGCCTATTGTATTTCCTTCCAAAACATAGAATTTAGAAAAAATTTGACCAAAGCAAGAATACCAGAAACACCGCAAGGACCAAGAAATATGATTCCTTTAACTACACCCAAGATACCACCAAGAATACCTCCAAGACCAATTCCCCAACTAATCCCAATAAAATCATTTATGCAAAACCAACACATGTATCCAAAACCTTTCCACCAACAGCAAATGTTTGCACGACCCTTCCAACAGCAACAAATGCCAAACCTTTCCCGCAACCACAATTTTTCAATCCCAGACCTTTCCAACAACAACAAGCTTTTAACCCAAAACCTCAAATTCCGCCAAGAAATAACTTCCAAAAACCAGAGCCGATGGAAGTTGACCAATCAATTCGAACCAGGCAAACTAACTATGGTAATAGACCGCAAGCATCGCACCAACAAAATCCCCCTTTGAAAAGACCAAGATTATTTAACATAGCGACAAATGAAACCCCTTACCCAGAACAAACTACCGAAGAAGAAATAGAATCAACTAACGAAAATGAACTCGTTGAAATTACTTCAGATGATTGGAAACAAGCAATGGAAAGATACCTTCAATTAATAGAATCCCAAGAAACCGAAACAAATACAGATGAACCTGAAGCAGAGTTTAATTTTTTAGAATAAACTCGACATTACCATACTTCTTATACTATGGTAATCCCACATAACCATTAAAAATTCTAGTTGATACTGGATCAAATAAAAATTATATTCATCCTAGGTTTACAAAAATCTATCACACGGTAAGTAAACCCTTTTCCGTCTCATCAGTCGGAGGAGATATCCTAATAACTGAATACTCACAAGGTAAGTTCTTTTATCCTTATAATGATAATATAATTAAATTTTTCCACATGGCAGAGCTAAAGACTTTCGATGCTGTTATAGGACACGACACATTGAAAGAATTAAAAGCAGTCATTGATACCTCAAAGGATCAATTGATTCTTCCAGGGAAACACATAATACCACTACAACAACATCACTTTCAACAAATAAATAAAATAGTTATAAGAGATGAACATTTACAAAAACCAGAAAAAATCCGATTACAAGAATTTTTAGAAAATTTTCAAGATTTATTTCAGCCAGCCGATGAAAAACTACCATTCACCACACGCATAAAAGCTGAAATCAGAACTACCGATGACAACGCTGTATATAGTAAATCATATCCGTACCCACAAGCTTTAAAATCAGAAGTCACAAAACAAATTTATAAACTACTCAAAGATGGTATAATTCAACCATCCCGATCTCCCTACAATTCCCCTGTCTGGATTGTACCAAAAAAACTTGACGCATCCGGAGAAAAAAAATATAGAATGGTTATTGACTACAGGAAAATTAACTCGAAAACTATCAGTGATAGATACCCTATCCCTGATACATCTGCAGTTTTAGCAAACCTTGGCAATAACAAATATTACACTACATTGGATCTTGCATCTGGATTTCACCAGATACCAATGAACGAGAAGGACATAGAAAAGACTGCATTTTCCGTCAACAATGGAAAATACGAGTTTGTTCGTATGCCCTTTGGATTAAAAAATGCACCAGCAATTTTTCAAAGAGAACATATTTGAAAAATATGTCATGTATATATTGATGACATAATAATATTTGGAAAAACATTCGAAGAACATTTACAAAATTTAAAAAAGGTTTTTGAAACACTTCGTAAGGCGAATTTCAAGATACAGCCAGATAAATCTGAATTTTTATGATCAGAAGTTGAATTCTTAGGATTTATTGTTTCAGAAAACGGTTTGAAACCCAACATGAAAAAAGTAGAAAGCATCCAAAAATACCCCGAACCAAAGAATCTAAAAGAACTAAGAGCATTTTTCGGCCTTTCAGGATACTATAGACGTTTTGTTAAGGATTATGCTAAAACAGCAAAACCCCTAACAAAATTTTTAAGAGGAGAGGATGGCCATAGCCAGATTTCAAAAAACCAATCCAAAAATCATACAATACAATACAATACATACAAAAATCATGCACAGATGAAGAAGCAAGAAAAGCGTTCCAACTTCTGAAAGACATTCTATCATCCAAAGATGTACTTTCATTCCCAAATTTCGAAAACCCTTTTCTATTAACAACAGATGCCTCAGACAAAGCCATCGGAGCAGTTCTATCTCAACAGTTTCACGATGGAGAAAGACCCATTACCTTCATTTCACGCACATTATCCAAAACAGAAGAAAATTACGCAACAAACGAAAAAGAAATGCTAGCCGTAGTTTGGGCACTACACTCATTAAGAAATTTCATTTACGGAACAAAATTTCATATCTATACTGATCATCTTCCCTTGACATTTACATTATCACCAAAAAACAATAATGCTAAATGAAAACGATGGAAAGCATTTCTAGAAGAACATGACTATACGATGCACTACAAACCGGGAAAAGCAAATGTAGTAGCATACGCACTCTCACGTATCCAAATCAACTCATTGGCGCCTACACAACATTCATCTGACGAAGACGATTCATCATTCATACCATCAACCGAAGGTCCAATTAACGTTTTTCGAAATCAACTTATTTTCAAAATTGGTCAAAACTCTAGTCACGAATTAAATATTCCTTTCGAAAATTACAAAAGACACATTTTCACAGAGCCAAGATTCACTGTCGAATTCCTGAAGGAAAAAATGAGAAGTTATTTAATCCCAGGTATTCTGAACGGAATAATGACAGATGAACCAATAATGGGCACAATACAGGAAATCTACAGATCTAATTACAATCCTAAAATCCTTAAAGTTCGGTACTCACAAAAACTTGTACAAGATTTATCAGAACCAGAAGAACAATTAGAAGAGATTAAAAAAATCATAACTTCGCACATAGAAATGCTAGAGAGAATTCATTACAACTTATAAAACAGTATTACTTTCCAAAATTAACAAAGATTACACAACAGTACGTAAAAACATGTGAGATTTGCAAAACCGAAAAATACGAGAGAAACCCTCCTAAATTCATTCCAGTAAAAACACCAGTTCCAACATATCCAGGAGAAATCATTCACATTGATATATTTGTGTACAACCTTCAAAATCTCTTCATTACTTCAATTGACAAATTTTCAAAATTCCTTAAAGTCAGAAGCATTAAGTCAAAATCAATACTAGATGTAAAGGATGTATTAATGCAATTACTTTACGATTGGGATCTGCCAGCTCATATAGTAATAGACAATGAAAGCTCTTTTGTATCTAATGTTATAGAACAACAAATAAAAAATTTAGGAATCCAAATTTTTAAGACACCAGTAAACAGATCAGAAACCAATGGCCAAATAGAACGTTGTCACTCCACTATTAGAGAAATAGCAAGATGTTTGAAGCAATTGAATCCAGATTTTTCAGTTAACACATTAATACAAATGGCAGCCCACAGATACAACAATTCTATACATTCATTTATTAAAGGCACACCAAGAAATATTTACCAAGGCAATAATGTAGATAACCTTCCATTAGAAGAATTCGCTAGACAAAGAGAAAAAGATCACAACAAAGTTTTAAAGATACACAAAGACAAAGACGAAAAAACAATAGAAAAGCATTATAAAAGTTACTAACCTAACAAATATGCATATGAAAAATCTAATGAAATATCCAAAAGAAAAAGCAGGTACAAAACAATCAAAATCAAAGAAAATCATAACACATATGTCATAGACCAAAACAATAGAAAAATACATAAAACTAATTTAAGAAAAGATACTAACGAGTAAAAATCAAAATTTCTCAAACTTTTCAGACTCGCCCTCTGCGTGTCAATCTTGGAAGCATCACTACAAATTCACGACTTAACAAACAATCCATTAGCAATCATCCCATTAGGACAAGCCAAAATTAAGACACGATACATTCGAATTTTTCATCCTATAGACATAGTTCAAGTCGGTAATATAATTGCAAGCATCAATGATGAAGTAGAAAAAGATCCTTACCCAAACCCACTTTATGAACTAATACAACTTAAGAATCGCAATTTATATGAAACATTTTTAAAATTAAAACCACTGGTGAAACGCCGAAAGAGACTCGACTCAATTGGAAGAGGATGGAAATGAATCGCTGGAAGCCCCGACGCCGACGACCTACGAATCATAAATGCTACGCTAAACTCACTAATCCAAAACAATAATAAGCAGATATTGATAAATGATGCAATAGGAAAAAGAGTTCAAGACATTACTGACATTACCAACCAAATACTCGTACTAGAAAAGGCAAGAATGAGGAACAACACCATAAAATTCAATCAACTTGTTATTTTGTCTAACCTGAATTCGCTACAAAACCAAGTCGAAACGCTAGAAGAAGCAATCCTTCTTGCAAAACATGGAATACCCAGCAGCAAGATACTTTCGATGAGAGACTTCGAACTCATTGTATCCTTTCTGCAAAGCCATGATATATATATTTCATCCTTTGAAGAACTTTTGTCACAGTCTACAGCACAAGTGACATTGAATGACACACACATCGCGTATATACTAAAAGTACCACAATATTCTTCAAAAACTTACGAATATAATTACATCGATTCCATAGTGAAAGACAACAAAAGAATTCACCTTAAATCCAACTACGTAATTAGGAACAACAGTTATATATACCAATTAACGCAACCATGTGAAGAACATAACAACAACTTCATATGCAATGATTTCAACTTATATCATCCGACCGATTGCATAAAATTACTTATACAATCCAGTCATTCCAATTGCACCTTTGAAAAAGTATACTCAAATGGTTTGATTAAAAGAATTAATCCAGGTACTATATTAGTCAACGACGCAACACTGGATGTTTCATCAAACTGCAGTAGTTCAAATCAAATACTAAATGGATCATTTTTGATACAATTCGAAAACTGTGACCTACGCATCAATGGGGAAATTTATACCAACTTTGAAACAACTATTTCCGGAATCCCTTATCATCCCACTACTGGATTAAAAGTTTACGAAATCAATACCCTCGACATACCACCGGAAGAATTTCTGAAAAACCTTACCCTAGAGCACCGACGTAAATTAGACACGATTCACCTAGTCAACAACTCACTTTCTTGGAAAATTCATCTTTTCGGATCATTCGGATTCGTAACCATGATAGGAGCTGGAGCCATAGCACTATTCTTATTTTTCTCCAGACGATCTACAAACGTCAGCATTAAGTTCACACCAAAGGAAGAAAAACAAATTCAACTCGCAGGATTGAAAACATCAACATCTGAAGAAAATATGCCTCTAAAACCAATGTCCCCTGAACTATCGAATGAAAGAAAAAAGGAAATTGAAACATTTATCAATACACCAACGCCATTCCGTACTGCAATGCCACTTTGAGGACAAAGAGTTTTGAAGACGGAGGAGTTAGCACTGCATCGACATAAAACAGATATCATTCAATATCAAGGCCAAGTAAATAATCGAACAGTTTGAATAAACAGCCAAGACCATCCATCATCGATATCTGTTTTGCATCAGCATTATTAGGATCATAAAATAAACCATACATCCGTCGTAGCAGATAAACAGTTCGTGAGAAGTGTCGCATAAAGATAATAGTTCGTGGGAAATGCAGCTTCTAAATAAACAGTTCCTGGAAGACCACCCGCATCGATAACCATTCATCAAGGACAGGAGTTCCCTATATAAGTTAATCTTAAAATGAATTGTAGTTAGTCTTAAGTAAAGATTTGAATAAAGAGCACAAGCTCTAAAAAAATATATTTTTTTGACTTTCTCTTCTAGAGAAGTCTTAACTCACTTGGTAAGTAGATATAAGAGCACCTTTTTGCATTCATCGCGGTATCGGTTTGAATCGGAGTTTTCTATGTGATCGCACTCCACAACCCGTAACTCCGGAGCTGGAAATCGGATGGAGATGGAATTTAATATCAATTTCCGGGGACGCAACACCTTTCATTTGAGACTAAGTTGATCAAATCGTTCTAGCCATTTTCGAGAAACCAATACAACCGTTATTCTGAATTTGGATGCTTCCGGATCCGTCGATGGTGGCCAGTGTGGCCAAAGAGACTTTGAATGACTGTTGGTGACCTAGATCTACAAATTCAACAGTTGTGTTTACATTTTGGAAAAAAATCACCTTTTTATATTCATCGCAGAATTCGTTAGAATCGGGATTTGCTGTGTGATCGTACATATCACCCTATAATTCAGGAACCAGAGCTCGGATCCACACAAAATTCAACAGCAGCTGATGGACCTTTCATTTAAAATCAAGTTTGTCGGTTCAGAAAATTCCGAGAAACCGATGTGGACAAATCTACAAATTTTGTTTTGTAACCATACTCTTCAACTCGTAATCCGGAACAAGATGTCGGTTGAAAATGAAATTCAACAGCAACCTATGGGAATATTATACCTTTCATTTGATTCTTAGTTTGTAAAAATCAGTTCAGCCATCTACGAGAAACCGATGTGGACATTTTGTTAACAAATCCGCACATACACACACATATACATACATACATACATACATACATACATACATACATACATACACACATACATACATACATACATACATACATACACACATACACACATACATACATACTCCGGGCCTCGGTTAGAAAGTCGGTTTTTGGAGCAATTGCATAACCTTTCTATATGAGAAAAGCAAAAGAATAATATTTAATTTGCTTAATCAGCATGAGTTAAATGCTATCTTCATGTGATTATATTTTGAAATGTTGGTGGAATGGGTTTGAAAGTGGAGGGAATGGGGGGTTAGTAGAGTAGGAGTGGAGGATGCGTCAGAAATCCTTCATCTTATTTCGGTATACGGGGTGGACGAAGGAAATGCGGGCGTAAGGGTGGTCCAAGGGGAGGGGAGTGATGAAGGAGGGAGGTGTTACAGCAAGGCGGGGGAGGAGGGGCGGCGACGATGCTCATGAGTGTTGTACTAACATTTCTGTGGTTGAGAAGAAGGCCGTTGTCGTTTGTAACGGAATGTAGACTGTCCGGTTCGTTCACCGGTTTGCACCTGCTGACCTATGTGGGCGTTTATGTCGCCGTAAATCAGCTTAACATCCCATCGTGAGCAGCTGTCATAGAAACGCTCCAGATCCGCCTAAAATGCATCTTTGTCTTTCGCTGGTCTCGCTTTGTGTGAGCAGTGAACGTTGAAGATACGGTAGTTGAAGAAACGGGCTTTTTATTGTCACTACATTCTCTTGCTGTTACTTGAGCACTATAAAACCCAGCTTGTTTGTTGTGCCGCCGCTCTGGTAGAATGTGGCTTCTCGATGCTAGCTTTTTCAAACCTTCTGTCCTGTTGAGCAATGCTACGACCCCGAAGTTACGAGTTTACAGCCCTTCGTGCAAAATTCGATCGATCCCCTGGAAGCCAAGCGACTAACAGTTCCAAATTTCCAATAGCACTTTTTCGTAGCATGACTTAATTGATCCGATCTGTACGCAAAAGCTGTGTTTCCAGACGGCTTGTTACAGCTGCACAAAACTCCTATCTGGTCGGAGGCTTCCAATTTCACTACTGAAGGTGACGATAGCCCACAGTTTATCCGTTGTGTGTCCAACAAAAAGAAAACAGGCCGACCCGGGTACCCGCAAATTCAAAAGCTTGTAGCTTTGTCAATTTTTAATCGATTTAGGACACTTTTGGATGTTTTGAATTCAGGAAATCATCCACTTTTAGAAACAGTGAAATTGATCACGACGAATATATCTGGTTAAACCCACTAATCCAGATTTCCGGAAGGATATTCCAGTACTGAGAAACAATTTGGAATTATTACGTAGGGTTCTTATCGTTGTGGGATCATATGACGATTTGACCTAGGACCGGTCACTCACTGCCTTGCGGGCACCTGCTCCGGAAAGGGTATTGCGGTCACTTATATTATTATACATTTTATATCCCAGTATTGGAACTTACCTCCAGAAATCCGAATAACCGCGAACCAGATGCATTTTTACAGATTCTAAAAGTGGTTGAGTTTTAGCTACGAGTATTTCGGTTTTAGTGGTACTTGGGTACCCTGCCGGGCTACTACGGGTTAAAAAAATCCAAAAGCCCTTCCTCAAACCCCCGATCATCGGATCATATGTTTTTTCCCCACAAAAGCAATGCTTGGTATTATTCTAAGATGTCACTAAGTTGCAATTTCCCGTTTGGTAAAGAGTACTGGAATTTCATGAATTAAAATCTCCAAAGTAGTTCGCTGTCGGACACATAACGGTTAAGTGCGACCTTGTGAACATAGTTGTAACCTCGCTTTGCTCACCGTGATTAATACGCAACGCTGCCGCAAAGCTACTTGGTCAAGTTTGAATACGTTTTATTCTATTGATTCCAAATGGATAAAATAATGTATTCATTTCATTATTGAAAGTTTAATAAAAAACCTGTTTTAATCCACCTAGCGGTGCAATTGTGCCTTTCTCAATCATGAACACGTGAATGTTTGCGTTGTTTATATTCATTAAAAGCTTTCAAATGCATATATTACATTTTATTATTATACATGAAATGACAAATATACAAGAAAAGAACTCATTATTCGAGGTCTAAAATTTTGTAAAAGAAAAAAACAGCCACGGTAATATTAAACTGAAAACCTGTTTTAATCCACCTAGAGGTGCAATTGTGCCTTTCTCATTTCTCCAAACTATGATTTAATAGCTGGTTCGTACAATATAACATTATGGAAATGTCTTTCATTCTTATTACACTTGGTAAGTAGATATAAGAGCACCTTTTTGCATTCATCGCGGTATCGGTTTGAATCGGAGTTTTCTATGTGATCGCACTCCACAACCCGTAACTCCGGAGCTGGAAATCGGATGGAGATGGATTTAATATCAGTTTCCGGGGACGCTACACCTTTCATTTGAGACTAAGTTGATCAAATCGTTCTAACCATTTTCGAGACACCAATATAACCATTATTCTGAATTTGGATGCTTCCGGATCCGTCGATGGTGGCTACTGCGGCTAAAGAGACTTTGAATGACTGTTGGTGCCTAGATCTAAAAATTCAACAGTTGTGTTTACTTTTTGGAAAAAAAATCACCTTTTTATATTCATCGCAGAATTCGTTAGAATCGGGATTTGCTGTGTGATCGTACGTATCACCCTATAATTCAGGAACCAGAACTCGGATACACACAAAATTCAGCAGCAGCTGATGGACCTTTCATTTAAAATCAAGTTTGTCAAAATCGGTTCAGAAAACTCCGAGAAACCGATGTGGACAAATCAACAAATTTTGTTTTGTAACCATATTCTTTAACTCGTAATCCGGAACAAGATGTCGGTTGAAAATGAAATTCAACAGCAACCTATGGGAATATTATACCTTTCATTTGATTCTTAGTTTGTAAAAATCGGTTCAGCCATCTCCGAGAAACCGATGTGGACATTTTGTTAACAAATCCGCACATACACACACATACATACATACATACATACATACATACATACATACATACATACATACATACATACATACATACATACATACATACATACACACGTACACATACACACATACATACACACAGATATTTTGCGATCTCGGCGAACTAAGTCGAATGTTATATGAGACTCGGCCCTCCAGGCCTCGGTTAGAAGGTCGGTTTTTGAAGCAATTGCATAACCTTTTTATATGAAAAAAGCAAAAGAATAATATTTAATTAGCTTAATCAGCATGAGATCAATGTTATCTTCATGTGATTATATTTTGAAATGTTGGTGGAATGGGTTTGAAAGTGGAGGGAATGGGGGGTTAGTAGAGTAGGAGTGGAGGATGCGTCAGAAATCCTTCATCTTATTTCGGTATACGGGGTGGACGAAGGAAATGCGGGCGGGAGGGTGGTCCAAGGGGAGGGGAGTGATGAAGGAGGGATGTGTATGGGCAAGGCGGGGGAGGAGGGGCGGCGACGATGCTCACGAGTGTTGTACTAACGTTTCTGTGGTTGAGAAGAAGGCCGTTGTCGTTTGTAACGGAGTGTAGACTGTCCGGTTCGTTCACCGGTTTGCACCTGCTGACCTATGTGGGCGTTTATGTCGCCGTAAATCAGCTCAACATCCCATCGTGAGCAGCTGTCATAGAAACGCTCCAGATCCGCCTAAAATGCATCTTTGTCTTTCGCTGGTCTCGCTTTGTGTGAGCAGTGAACGTTGAAGATACGGTAGTTGAAGAAACGGGCTTATTATTGTCACTACATTCTCTTGCTGTTACTTGAGCACTATAAAACCCAGCTTGTTTGTTGTGCCGCCGCTCTGGTAGAATGTGGCTTCTCGATGCTAGCTTTTTCAAACCTTCTGTCCTGTTGAGCAATGCTACGACCCCGAAGTTACGAGTTTACAGCCCTTCGTGCAAAATTCGGTCGATCCCCTGGAAGCCAAACGACTTACAGTTCCAAATTTCCAATAGCACTTTTCCGTAGGATGACTTAATTGATCCGATCTGTACGCAAAAGCTGTGTTTCCAGACGGCTTGTTACAGCTGCACAAAACTCCTATCTGGTCGGAGGCTTCCAATTTCACTACTGAAGGTGACGATAGCCCACAGTTTATCCGTTGTGTGTCCAATAAACAGAAAACAGGGGAAAGTTTGTAGCTTTGTCAAATTTTTAATCGATTTAGGGCACTTTTGGATGTTTTGAATTCAGGAAATCATCCACTTTTAGAAACAGTGAAATTGATCACGAATATATCTGGTTAATCCCGCTAATCCAGATTTCCGGAAGGATATTCCAGTACTGAGAAACAATTTGGAATTATTACGTAGGGTTCTTATCGTTGTGGGATCATATGACGATTTGACCTAGGACCGGTCACTCACTGCCTTGCGGGCACCTGCTCCGGAAAGAGCATTGCGGTCAATTATATTATTATGCATTTTATATCCCAGTATTGGAACTTACCTCCAGAAATCCGAATAACCGCGAACAAGATGCATTTTTACAGATTCTAAAAGTGGTTGAGTTTTAGCTACGAGTATTTCGGTTTTGGTGGTACTTGGGTACCCTGCCGGGCTGTTACGGGTTAAAAAAAATCCAAAAGCCCTTCCTCAAACCCCCGATCTTCGGATCATTAGTTTTTTCTCACAAAAGCAATGCTTGGTATGATTCTAAGATGTCACTAAGTTGCAATTTCCCGTTTGGGAAAGAGTACTGGAATTTCATGAATTAAAATCTGCAAAGTAGTTCGCTGTCGGACACATAACGGTTAAGTGCGACCTTGTGAACAGAGTTGTAACCTCGCTTTGCTCACCGTGATTAATACGCAACGCTGCCGCAAAGCTACTTGGTCAAGTTTGAATACGTTTTATTCTATTGATTCCAAATGGATAAAATAATGTGTTCATTTCATTAATGAAAGTTTAATAAAAAACCTGTTTTAATCCACCTAGCGGTGCAATTGTGCCTTTCTCAATCATGAACACGTGAATGTTTGCGTTGTTTATATTCATTAAAAGCTTTCAAATGCATATATTACATTTTATTATTATACATGACATGACAAATATACAAGAAAAGAACTCATTATTCGAGGTCTAAAATTTTGTAAAAGAAAAAAACAGCCACGGTAATATTAAACTGAAAACCTATTTTAATCCACCTAGAGGTGCAATTGTGCCTTTCTCATTTCTCCAAACTATGATTTAATAGCTGGTTCGTACAATATAACATTATGGAAATGTCTTTCATTCTTATCACACTTGGTAAGTAGATATAAGAGCACCTTTTTGCATTCATCGCGGTATCGGTTTGAATCGGAGTTTTCTGTGTGATCGCACTCCACAACCCGTAACTCCGGAGCTGGAAATCGGATGGAGATAGAATTTAATATCAGTTTCCGGGTACGCTACACCTTTCATTTGAGACTAAGTTGATCAAATCGTTCTAGCCATTTTCGAGAAACCAATATAACCGTTATTCTGAATTTGGATGCTTCCGGATCCGTCAATGGTGGCCAGTGTGGCCAAAGAGACTTTGAATGACTGTTGGTGACCTAGATCTACAAATTCAACTGTTGTGTTCACATTTTGGAAAAAAAATCATTTATTCATCGCAGAATTCGTTAGAATCGGGATTTGCTGCGTGATCGTACGTATCACCCTATAATTCAGGAACCAGAACTCGGATACACACAAAATTCAACAGCAGCTGATGGACCTTTCATTTAAAATCAAGTTTGTCAAAATCGGTTCAGAAAATTCCGAGAAACCGATGTGGACAAATCTACAAATTTTGTTTTGCAACCATACTCTTCAACTCGTAATCCGGAACAAGATGTCGATTGAAAATGAAATTCAACAGAAACCTATGGGAATATTATACCTTTCATTTGATTCTTAGTTTGTAAAAATCGGTTCAGCCATCTCCGAGAAATCGATGTGGACATTTTGTTAAAAAATCCGCACATACACACACATACATACATACAAACATACATACATACATACATACATACATACATACATACATACATACATACATACATTCATACATACATACATACATACATACATACATACATACATACATACATGCATACATACATACATACATACATACATACATACATACATACATACATACATACATACATACATACATACATACATACATACATACATACATACATACATACATACATACATACATACATACATACATACATACATACATACATACATACATACATACATACATACATACATACATACATACATACATACATACATTAGTAAACTCCGCTAGCGAATGACGGATCTCAGTAGTGGCATGTCTGTAATAATATACGTACATGGAACTATTGAGAACCAGAGCTACAGGTCCAAAGCCCTGGTAAAGGAGGATGGTTGTGATGATCTGGGCCGAAGTCACCATGTAAAGCAAGGTAGGTCATAACCCCAATTCCAAGGCGTGAAGCGACCCGTGCCGAGGGATGAGTGATCGAGGGGGTGAAAAAGATGCTCGATCGTTAACGGAGCCTGTGGGGTACCTGGGCAACCCTCACAGTAAGCGTCCCTTACCACGCTAATGCGGAGCTCTGGCGTGGCGGACATTTATTCTCGCGCTACTCGTGGGATTTGATATGGAGAACAAAAACAACAAACAATCGGAGGTGCCAAATCCCTTTGCTAGAGGTGGTTTGGCGAGGTCTCCCCCCCGGTGGGGAGAGTAGTGGAGCGATTAGTGCTGCATCTGAAAGCACCAGTGACCCCCCAGCAGCGGTAGGTAATAGCCCTACCAACGCACCGGACGGGCCACTATCTGCGATGCGCAAAGTGGTGGAGCAGCTCAATTCAATAATCGAGTACACTAGCGCAAAGCAAAACATAAGCAAGGAGTTAAAACAGAGTCTCCTGGAGCTCCGAAAAACTGTTCGTGTCGCAAGACAGAAACAGCAGGCTTATGCCAAGAGGGTGGCATGTCGGGAGAAGTCCGACAGAGAAACCCAGACAGTGGCCTCCAAGAGGGAGGGAAAAGAGAAGGTCGATACGGGCACTCAGACAGTAGCTTTCACCTTCTATGGAGCAGCCACGTCGCTCGAAGCGGCGGTCGAGTTCCCCTCGAAGGGAAAAGGCAAGGGCAATCGCAAGACGTCGAACGCGAAGCGCCCTAGGAAGTCGCCAGGCGAGGGTGCAAAAAGCGACACCACACGGCGTGCAACCGTTAAGGCCAAACGCCGTCTGGCTGAGGTAAGCGAGGGCGAAAGTAACCTCGCTGAGCAGAGCGTTGGTACCAGCAACCCGGCGCGACCGGGGCAGGGGGACCCAAACCCCTGGACGCTGGTCACCAAGAAGAAGATGGCACCGACACCGGAGGTACCGCGGCCCGCGAAGAAGACCAAGGACAGAGGCGAGACCTTGTGGTTAAAAACCGACAAGGACAAATACGCCGATGTCCTAAAGTTGATGAAGGCGGCCGAAAGCCTTTCGTCCCTTGGGCAAGATGTGCGTAGCGTGAGACGCACCAACACGGGAGAAATGCTTCTGGTGCTGAAGCGAGGCGCACAATCTAGTGCGGTATACAAGGCCTTGGCCCAAGAGGTCCTTGGTGAGGGCGCCCAAGTCAGGTCGCTAGGGGCGGAAATGACTCTCCAGTGCAAGCATCTGGACGAGTTCACGATCGCAGAAGATGTCGTCGCAGCCGTTAAGGAGCACTGCGACGTCACAATCGAGCGGGCCTCTGTGCGATTTAGAGATGGACCCTCTGGCACCCAGGTAGCCTACCTCAGGCTACTGAAGGCGGATGCCAAAAAGGTAACGGAGAAAGGGAAGCTGAAGATCGGTTGGTCGGTATGCCCTATTAGCATACCCCAGCCGCCTTCAGTGGATAGGTGCTATCGGTGCCTTGAGTCCGGCTACAAAGCCTACGAGTGCAAGGGCATAGATAGGAGCAAACTATGTCGTCGCTGCGGCGAGGAGGGACATAAAGAGCGGGGTTGCACTAAGGCACACAAGTACCTTATCTGCACCGCTAAGAAGCAAGCCCATAAACATGCTATGGGCGAACCTTCGTGTCCCTTCGGTGAGTTAAATAAGAAGCCGTGAACGTCACACATCTAAATCTTAACCATTGTGCAGCAGCCCAACAGCTGCTGTGGCAGTCGGTCTCGGAGTCGAGGACAGATGTCGCCCTCTTATCAGACCCGTACCGCATCCCTGCCGGCAATGGCAATTGGGTGTCGGACGGGTCTGGAATGGTGGCAATCTGTACAACGGGACGGTTCCCGGTTCAAGAGGTAATACACTCCTCCGCCGAGGGTGCGGCGATTGCCAAGATCAATGGTGTGTTCTATTGCAGCTGCTACGCCCCACAGTGGCGGGTCTTCAAACAAAAGTCGGACAAAACCTCAAATGTTACCCAAATTGGCTGAAAATCACAATTTAAGCTAATTTTGAGGCGCTGAGCTCATTTTTGATGTCAAAAGTCGTAAAATATTAAATGCATTTTTCCATACAGTGTCATTGAACCTTTCTTATAACTATGATTCCGTTTTCATGATAGATTTTCCGTTACTGTTCACCAATGTCAGCAATATCATAAAAAATGAAGAACACTACTTTAAATCCATTGTATAACGTGTTGGTTTACTGTAGATTGTCTAACTATTTAACACAAAACACCATGCGCCTCCATATCAGCAACAAAGCTTCAAAATCTCCTTAAAACTTTTTGCGCACCTAGGCGCAGAACGAGACCATGATATTCGAAAAGTAGAGATTATTTCCCATAGAATGTATACTATGTGACCGTTCCGAAATGTTTCCGAAATTTGTACAGAATACATTAGCGAAAAAAGTATTTTTGATCTGACCACCTCAAACATATTTAAACTAAAAAGTCATAGTTCCAAGCAAATTTACCAAATGTATTTTATTCACTAACCAACTACTTTCGTTCCTCTACACAATGATGCTAGTTGTGCTAAAATCGGACCAAAATCAAAAGAGCAACACGCATATGAAGTGAACAGAGCAATGGTGGTTTCCGAAATGAAAATCATTAAAAAATCCGGACTTTGCTACGTTTAAACTCTTGTTAAAAATCTTGTTCTTATCCAATGACCAAAAAATTTTGAATATACATGATTTAATACATGAGAAATTTGGGAAAAATATAAAATATAAATATTTCAAAAATAAATTTTTGAGGTTTTGGCCAGCCTCCAGCCACTGTGCGCCCCACCAAGGTGGCCAATAGAACAGTTCAACCAGATGATCGACAGGCTCTCGTCGGACCTAGTGGGCCGGAAACCGGTAGTAATAGCGGGAGACTTTAACGCTTGGGCAGTGGAGTGGGGCAGCCGCTGTACAAATAGCAGGGGTCAAGCGCTTATTGAGGCGCTTGCGAAACTCGATACTGTGCTAGCTAATAATGGCTCCGCTAGTACATTCCGTAGAAACGGAGTGGAGGCGTGGATTGACGTAACATTTGCCAGCCCGAGTCTGGCTCCAGGCATGGAATGGAGGGTAGACGAAGGCTACACCCATAGCGATCATTTAGCAATCCGCTTTAGGATCAACTATGGTGTGCAGCATCCGAGGGCGGGAGATCCCTGTCAGGTACGCGGGTGGAAGTCCAACCACTTCGACAGCGAAGCTTTCACCGCGGCGCTGGGACTGGAGGCCAACACCGACAGTCTAAGCGGGGATGCGCTGGTAGCTGTTCTATCACGCGCGTGCGACGCCACTATGTCGAGAAAAACACTGCCAAGAAACGGCAGATGCCCGGTATACTGGTGGAGTGCCGAGATTGCAGCTCTACGGTCAGCCTGCCTCAGAGCTGGACGTAGGATGCAAAGAGCTCGCACCGAAGATGCAAGAGAGAACCGCCGTGAAGTGTTTCGAGCTGCGAAATTGGCCCTTAACAAGGCCATTAAAGGCAGCAAGAGAGCGTGTTTCGACAACCTGTGTGAGAGTGTCAACGCGAATCCGTGGGGTGACGCCTACAGGATTGTGATGGCCCAGACCAAAGGGGGCTCCTCACCCCCAGAACGGTCTCCGGACCGGTTGGCAACGATTATCGAAGTACTGTTCTCGTCTCGAGCAACAAGCCCCTGGCCACCTGTACTACGAGACAGTGCGGGCACGGCCGAAATGGTGGCTCCAGTGACGAATGAAAAACAACTCGCAGTGGCTAAATCCCTAGCAATGAACGAAGCTCCAGGACCGGATGGAGTTCCAAACAACGCACTCAAGGCAGCGATCATAGCGAACCCGAACATGTTCGGGCTAGCTATGCAGAGATGCCTTGACGAGTGCCGTTTCCCCGATAGATGGAAAAGGCAGAAATTGGTGCTGTTGCCGAAGCCCGGGAAACCGCCAGGCGACCCATCGGCGTACAGACCAATCTGTCTGATCGACACAACTGGCAAATTGCTTGAGAGGATTATCCTCAACAGGCTAACCCCGTACGCGGAAGGTACGGACGGTCTGTCAAGCAACCAGTTTGGTTTTCGGAAGGGTAAGTCCACAGTGGACGCTCTCAACTCAGTGATAAATACTGCCGAGATAGCGATTCAACGAAAAAGGCGAGGTATTCGATACTGTGCGTTAGTGACACTTGACGTGAAGAACGCATTCAACAGCGCAAGCTGGGATGCCATCGCGCTCTCGTTACACCGGCTTAGCCTACCGGTGGGTCTTTACCGGATCCTGGAAAGTTACTTCCAAAACCGCGTACTGCTATACGAGAGCGATGCCGGTCAGAAAAGGGTTCCGATTACCGCTGGAGTCCCGCAGGGCTCGATCCTAGGCCCGGTGCTATGGAACCTCATGTATGACGGGGTTCTGAGACTGAAGTTCCCTCCTGGGGTCAAGATCGTCGGCTTTGCCGACGACGTAACCTTGGAGATCTACGGGGAGTCAATTCCTGAGGTAGAACTAACCGCAGAACACGCGATTAGCACGGTGGAGGAATGGATGAGCGCGAGGGGCCTGGAGCTCATCATAAGACGGAGGTAGTTATCGTCAACAACCGCAAGTCGGCACAACATGCAGTTATCCATGTGGGAGAAGTCGCGATCACTTCACAGCGAAGTCTGAAGTCTCTCGGAGTCATTATAGACGACAAGCTGACCTTCGGCAGCCATGTCGACTATACATGCAAGAGAGCGTCGACTACTGTTGCGGCTCTATCGAGAATGGTGTCCAACAGCTCAAAGGTGTGCGACAGTAGACGTAGGTTACTGGCAGGCGTTGTCGTATCTATCCTCAGATACGGCGGCCCGTCATGGTCAAGAGCACTGAGGGTAACCAGTTACCTACAGAAACTGGAGAGCACCTACCGCGTGACGTGCCTCAGAGTAATATCTGCCTACCGCACGGTATCACACGATGCATCCTGCGTG